>NC_051229.1:26968098-27268098 GCF_015220715.1 Pygocentrus nattereri
TTGCTAGCCTAGTGAATGCCATGTACGACAACAAGGTCTTTGGGCCAAATTAAAGTTAGGGGCCGTGCTGGGGGCTACATTTGTGGTGCTATTGTAAACTGTGTAGCTGAGTCAGGTGGCCCACATGCGTCTGCCGGGGTAAACCTGTGCTCCGAGAAGCCAGCCAAAAGAAGTCTTTCCATTTTTAGCAACCAGCTAGCAATGACATAGACAGATACACGGCGTGAATCTAATATGGTAGTGATATTTCTCTCCTGGCAAGAGGACAGAATAGCATGAGGGACGTTGGAGCACTGGTAAAGTGAGATCTGAGCCTGGGGACCCCTTTTACCTTCTTAAATTTCTAATCTTTTAGCTGTTTAGCTGATTAGCCATTAGGCTATTTTGCCTTTTAGCCTTCTAGGAAGAAGTCTTTCCATCTGCGCATGCCAAACACCTGCTGATGGTCATGAGTGGTATTGTTTGTCAGGCTTGACTGCAGGTCTTGTTGTCCATGCTGTCTCCTGCAGCGCTGGCTGTAGTACGTGAGATAGCTCAGGCCAGGATGGATCACATGCCCCTCGGCAGCTAGCTGCCTCCAGGTGTTTCCATACTTAGAGGAATTGGAGGGCAGCCATGTGACTGAACGTCAGAACAACGCCTTCCTACTACTCACATATGATACTCACTCTACTTATAATTCTGACTGAGGATATAAAACCTGCAACTGACTATAGCAACTGGCCATAGGAAACCTCAGTATTACATGACATTTATTTCCTACCACACAGTCTGTTCGAATGAAAGATGTTCTTTTTTTCACTGTACCTGCATCAGTCCAGGTATTTGCTCCAGTGGAACAAATATTGCCAACTTTACAAATAAATATTTCAAACAATGCTCAGAGACTGTTTACTTGCATTTATTTTTATTTAAACTGGTATTAAAAGTAATAAAAGACTGGAGGAGGTGTGTTGTTGTGAATAAAATCACAGCTAAGCCGTAACACACTCCCTTGAGTGTTCCACTGCTTAAATGATGAATAACATCATTACTGAATCTAAATACTTAATTGCAGATTTGACATTGAGATGGATATTTTAACTCTGGAACAACTCCAAGAGTACACTCACTGTAAGCACAGCAATAGAAAGGTAGGCAGCTACTCTTTTAAAACTGCTGGAAGTCTGCAAATATAGTTACAAATACATTTTTTCATGCACAAAAATGTATTACTCAATTCACGATCCACTGATGTAATGGACATTGAGGACACTGGCCTGTTTTAAATAATTTCTATATTGGCTCACTGCAATAACTGACTCAAATACATCCTAAAATTGTCCATAGACATGTGTAAGAATGCACTTTTGGTCATAGCTTAACATTACATTAATTACATTACATTAATGTAAATAATAAGAATAATAAATAAGAATATAAGAAAATAAGAATGAATTAGTAGCCAAACACTACTTTTCTCTCACCAGAGATGAGAACAGTATGTGAGTGAATGCAATATATCAAAGAAATAAAGGACGATCAGGAGGCTAACACAGCTAACACTAGGAGTACTCAAAGCTGCACTATGTGAATAATTGGGGATTTGGAGACATCTCTGGTGAAAATGTGTAATTGCAAACAATGTGCAGAAGAACGCAGAGTTATGTCAAGTGTGTTTTGGACCACTTTTCTGAGCAGATGAGCCTCATTATCGAGAGTGAAACAATTGAAACAATATTCAAAGGGAATTAAGTCGAACTTGTTTTACACTGAGTTTTTTTCCTTCTGACTCAGTAATGCTACTTTTTTATTTTTAACAAAATCTTGCATAACAGTTTTAACAAGACCCCATGTACACACTTAATAATCTTTACAATGCACATAAGCATTAATTGTCCTCTCTATGGATCACCAACTTATCGTGGTGGAGGGGTTTGCGTGCTTGAATGATCCTAGGAGCAATGTTGTCTGGAGCAAAAGCTCCTGGTAGGGTCTCCCATGGCAAACTGGTCCTAGGTGACAGGTCAGACAAAGTGTGATCCAAAATTCCCCCTATGAAAATAATTAAAAACCAGGACCTGTGTACCCTGCCCAGAACAGGGTTACCGGGGTCCCACCCTGGAGCCAGTCTGAGTGCTCATGGTGCCCGGCCGGGCCCAGCCCGAAGGGGTTATATGAGTACCCCCTCCCATTGACCCATCACCAATGGGAGGGGCAGTAGTAGGGGTTCGGTGCTTTGTGGATCGGGCAGTGTCCAAAGGTGTGGGCCTTTGCGTTCTGTGGGCCTTTCGGTTGCTGAAACTGGCTTTTGGAACTTGGAATGTTACCTCATTGGCGGGGAAGGAGCCTGAGTTGGTGCGCGAGGTTGAGAGATACCAGCTAGATATAGTCGGGCTCACCTCAACACACAGCTTGGGCTCTGGGTCCAATCTCCTTGAGAGGGGCTGGACTTTATTCTTTTCTGGGGTTGCCCATGGTGAGAGGTGGCGGGCAGGTGTGGGCTTTTTCATAGCCCCTCGACTCGGTGCCTGTATGTTTGGGTTTTCTCCAGTGGACGAGAGGGTAGCTTCCCTACACCTTCGGGTTGGGGAACGGGTCCTGACTGCTGTCTGTGCTTATGCACTGAACAGCAATTCAGAATACCCAGCCTTCTTAGAGTCCTTGGGAAGGACGCTTGAAAGTGCTCCTCCTGGAGACTCTATTGTCCTACTGGGGGACTTCAGTGCTCACATGGGCAATGACAGTGTGACCTGGAGGGGTGTGATTGGGGGGAATGGCCTCTCTGATCTGAACCCGAGTGGTGTTCAGTTTTTGGACTTCTGTGCAAATCACAGTTTGTCCATCACGAACACCATGTTTGAACACAAGGATGTTCATAAGTGTACATGGCACCAGGACAACCTAGGCCACAGTTCAATGATTGACTTTGTAGTCGTGTCATCGGACGCGGCCATGTGTTTTGGACACTCGGGTAAAGAGAGGAACTGAGCTGTCAACTGATCACCACCTGGTGGTGAGTTGGATCAGGTGGTGGGGGAAGATGCCGGTCAGACCGGGCAAACCCAAACATACAGTGCAGATGGTGTGCTGCTGACTTTGACTGAAGACGTCATTGGGCGGTGGAAGGAATACTTTGAGGACCTTCTCAATCCCACCAACACATTCTCCAGTGAGGAGGCAGAGTCTGGAGACACGGGAATAGGCTTGTCCATTACTGAGGCCGAAGTCATTAAGGTAGTTAAAAAGCTCCTTGGTGGCAAGGCTCCAGGGGTGGATGAGATCTGTCCCGACTCCCTCAAGGCTCTGGATGTTGTGGGGCTGTCTTGGCTGACACGCCTTTTCAACATTGCGTGGATATCAGGGGCGGTGTCACTGGATTGGCAGACTGGGGTGGTGGTGCCTCTTTTTAAAAAAGGGGACCTATGCAGGGGTACTGGAGAAGAGAGTCCGGCTTATAGTCGAATCTCGAATTCAGGAGGAGCAGTGCGGGTTCCGCCCGGGTCGTGGAACACTGGACCAACTCTTCACCCTCTCCAGGATCCTAGAGGGTTCATGGAAGTTTGCCCAACCAGTCCACATGTGCTTTGTGGATCTGGAGAAGGCATTTGACTGTGTTCTCCGGGGTATTCTGTGGGACGTGCTTCGGGAGTACGGGGTACATGGCTCTTTACTACGAGCCATTCAGGCCCTGTACAAACAAAGCAGGAGCTTGGTTCGCATGGTCGGCGGTAAGTCAGACTTGTTCCCAGTGAGAGTTGGACTCCGTCAGGGCCCTTTGTCACTGATTTTATTCATAATTTTTATGAATTTGGTGAGTTTGGTGACCTCAGGGTCACATCACTGCTGTTTGCAGTGATGAATGGTGGAAAGCCCTCTCTGGGTCGGGGATAAGCTCTTGCCACAAGTGGAGGAGTTTAAGTATCTCGGGGTCTTGTTCACGAGTGATGGTACATGGGAGCGGGAGGTTGAGAGGCGGATTGGTGCTGGGTCAGCAGTCATGCGGGCTCTTTACCGGTCTGTTGTGGTAAAGAAAGAGCTGACACACAAGGCAAAGCTCTCGATTTACCGGTCGGTCTACGTTCCCACCCTCACCTATGGTCATGAGGTTTGGGTAATGACTGAAAGAATAAGATCGCGAATACAAGTGGCCGAAATGAGTTTCCTCCGCAGGGTGTCTGGACTGTCCCTTAGAGATAGGGTGAGAAGTTTGGTCATCCGGGAGGGACTCGGAGTAGAGCTGCTGCTTCTTTACGTCGAGAGGAGCCAGTTGAGGTGGTTCAGGCATCTGGGTAGGATGACTCTTGAGGTGTCACAGGGAAGTCCACCAGGGAGGAGACCCCGGGGAAGACCCAGGACTTGCTGGCGTGACTATATTGCCCAGCTGGCCTGGGAGCGCCTCGGAAATCCCCCCGGAGAGCTAGTGGAAGTGGCTGGGGAAAGGGAAGTCTGGGCCTCATTGCTTAAGATGCTGCCCCCGCGACCCGAACCCCGGAGAAGTGGAAGATGATGGATGGATGGATGGATGGATGGATGGATGGATGGATAAGCATTTATTGTATTGTAATTACATTTACATTCCCTTCAGTACTATATATATATATATATATATATATATATATATATATATAGAGAGAGAGAGAGAGAGAGAGAGAGAGAGAGAGAGAGATATGCATCACAGCTTTTGTAGACAGTTTTCCATTTCATTCAGACCTTCCAATTCAAATATTGTTAATTCATATAAAATGGTCATTTTCCCATTTTATTCTTGTTTTTTTAAAGGATAAATCTCTTTTATGTTTTGGTACCTGTATTCAACACACAAACACTATTTTTCCAAAAGTGTTTGCTTGGCTGGCTTCACACACATATGAAATTGAGTGAGGTACTCCATAGGGTTTAATATGATGTTGGCCCACCCTTTGCAGTTATAACAGCTTCAACTCTTCTGGGAAGGTTTTCCACAAGGTTTAGGAGTGTGTTTATGGGAATTTTTGACTGTTCTTTGCGCATTTGTGAGGTCAGACACTGGACAAGAAGGCCTGGCTCTCAGTCTCTGCTCTAATTCATCCCCAAGTTGTTCTATCAGGTTGAGGTCAGGACTCTGTGCAGTCCAGTCAAGTTCTTACATACCAAACTCACTCATATGCGTCTTTATGGGCCTTTATGAGTGTTGGAACAGGAAGGGCTGTTCCCACACTGTTCCCACAAAGTTGGGAGCATGAAATTCTCCAAAATCTCTTAGTGCTGAAGCACTAAGAGTTCTTTTCACTGGAACTAAGATCAACTGAGATTTCTAGATCAATTCTACAATTCAAATTGAAGCAAATGACTTTAATTGACCATGGGAAAGCCATTGTACAAAAAGGTTAGATTTTTTTTTAGTCTTATTCCTTTCACTGAAAAACATGATCAGAATCTCACGTGGATGCAAACTTGTGGAGTCCATGCCAGAGTGAGTGAACACTCTGTCATTAAAGCAAACAGAGGACATAGAGCAACAAACACTAAGATGTTTTGTAAAAAAAAAAAAAAAAATCATTCCAAAACACAACACTTTGGCATTAAATTTGTGGGGAAAAAATGCAAAATCAAAGTATTTTCAATTGTGGTCTCAAACTTTTGGATCCCACTCTAAATTTTCAGCTTGACCTAATATCACTATCTAATCAGAAACTGTAACAAAGACAGGTGTGATGATGTAGTAGCATCATCTGACTGAATGTTAGAAAAAGGTACAGATTTCAGAGGTAAAGGGTTAATGGTTGGTGGCAGAGTAAATGTCATCCTTTATAGAGAAGAATATGTTCTCCTGAAAAGTTTCCAGTGATAAATACAGTGTTACCCACTGCTGCATGAGTTGTCCTGTTCTTTTTCCCCCACAGTTCTGCTTTACTTTATGTTCTAAATGCGGGAAGTACAGACTAATTCAGGCAGGAACATAGTGAGAATCCTTACAGAGAAGATTGCTGACACTGAGCTGAAAACCCACATTCTTTTAAACACACAGAGTTAGCACTTTCATTCCTTTTTTCATGACTTATGAAGCCATTTAGAACACTGTGTCACTGTGAAATTACTACAAGTCCAATAGAGGAATCCTAGTAACTAGGGAATTAAAGATGGGGTGCCATGAGGAAAATTGAACCCCAGTGCTGTAAAAAGCTATAAGACAGACATCTCAAAGCTGCAAATGCCAACAACAACTTATGTACATATAAAATACACATATAACTGACACATCAGAGAACAGACTCTGCACACTCAGTGTTCTCAGCTCTCTCAGATGATGAACATCATGCAAATGAGCTGAATTGCAACCAGTCAGATTGTGAACATCATCATCATCGTCATCATCATTATCATCATCATCATCATCATCATCATCATCATCATCATCATCATTGTTAACCGCTTAGTCCAGATAGTGTCACGGTAGCAGTTGGGAGAGCAGAGAATCCCAGATGACCCTGTCCCCCGTAACCTCCTCCAGCTCATTCCTGTGGACCCTAAGCCGCTCCCAGGCCAACTTGGATATATAATCCCTCCAGCAGGTCCTAGGACGACCCCGGTGTCTTGTCCCAGTAGGCCGTGCCTGGTACACCCCCACCAGGAGGCATCCAGAGGGCATCCGGATCAGATGCCAAAATCACCTCAGCTGGCTCCTTTCAATGTGGAGGAGTAGCGGATCTACTCCGAGCTCCTCCTAGATGACCAAGCTGACCTCACCTTATCAAGTAGAGTGTAGCCTGCCACCCTGCGAAGAAAGCTAATTTCTGCCGCTTGTATTCGCAATCTCATTCTTTCAATCATTACCCACAGCTCATGACCACAGGTGAGGGTAGGGATGTAGACTGACTGGTAAACAGAAAGCTTTGCCTTATGGCTTAGCTCCCTCTTCACCATTACAGTCCGGTACAGTGACCGCATTACTGCTGCTGCCTGTCCCAGCCTGTGGCTGATCTCACGATCCCTCTTCCCCTCACTCGTGAACAAGACCCCAAGATACTTAAACTCCACCTGGGGCAAGTCCTTTCCCCTTACTTGGAGTGGGCATGCCATCCTTTTCCAGGCTAAGACCACGGACTCAGACTTGGAGGTGCTGATCAGCATACCGTCCGCTTCACACTCAGCTGCAAACCGCTCCAGTGAGCGATGAAGGAGGGATGCCAAACTGTCGGAGGGATGCCAAACTGTTTCAGAGTGCTGCCATGTCTGTGTGTCCTTCTGGTTCTCTCCTTTTAGTTAAGTCATAGTCAGATCTGCCGGAATTGTTAGCCACACTCTGTAAATGTTCACATCCCCTGTTTTACGTACAAACAGACAGAATAAAACTAATTCCCTCTCCCTGCCTTTTTTCCGAGTATACAACCCCCCACATATCCGGCCGGACACTGATGGATAACTGACTGTCAAGCCCTCCTGCTACCCTCTTCAGACCAGCTGCCCACGCCCCAGCTACCGCCACCTGCCCGGGACTACCTGCTCACCCTACACACTACTGCTATTAGTATTAGTAGTATAATCATTTGTAGATAGTTTGACCAGAGGAGGATGGGTCCCCCCACTGGTGCGCCTGGTTCCTCCCAAGGTTTCTTCCTCAGTTGTGAGGGAGATTTTCCTTGCCACTGTCGCCCCTGGCTTGCTCACCTGGGGTTTTTTTAAACTTCTTGTTAAAACGACAAGATCCGTTGTTAAAAGCGCTATACAAATAAATTTGATTTGATTTGATATTTGAAGGAATCCATGTGATCCAGCCAAAAGAACATCATTTGCAAATAGCAGAGATGTCACCCTCCGGCCTCCATACATGTCCCCATGTCCATGAATATCATGAACAGGAGAGGAAACAGGGCACAACCTTGGCAGAGTCCAATGCTAACGCTGATAGGCTCCGACTTAATGCTGAGTATATGAACACAGCCCTCACTCTGCGAGTACAGAGATCGAATGGCCCGGAGTAGTCGCCCCGGTTCCCCATACTCCCGGAGGGTATCCCACGAGATATCTCAGGGAACATGTAGACTGGGTTGGCAAACTCCCATGCCACTTTAACAGTCCATGAGAGGGTTAAAAGCTGGCCCATTGTTCCACAGCCAGAATGGAATCCGCATTATTCCTCCTCAATCTGAGGTTCAACTATTGGTCAAAGGTCCTTTCCAGGAAGGCTGAGCAGTGTGATACCCCAATAGTTGGCACATATCCTCTGGTCCCCTTTCTCAAAAAAAGGGACCACCACCCCGGCCTGCAAGTCCTGGGGTACTGTTCCCAAGGTCCATGCAATATTGCAGAGGCGTGTCAACCATGACAGCCCCACAATATCCAAAGCCTTAAGCATCTCCAGACAAATCTCAACCACTCCAGATGCCTTGCCACTGAAGAGCTTGTCAACTACCTCAGTGACTTCCACCAGAGAAATGGAGCTTGACATACCAGAAGCCTCTGGTCCTGATTCCCATAAGGGAGGCATGTCTCCCAGATTAAGGAACTCCTCAAAATGCTCCTTCCATCAGCCAACAACATCCTCATTTGAAGTCAGAGTTTCTCCACCCCTGCCGAATACAGCTTGGGCGAAGCAACCCCAACTGCTCCTGATTCATTGGACAGTTGTCCAGAATCTCTTCGAGGCAGACCAAAAGTCTTTTTCCATGGCTTCACCACTGGTGTCCACCAGGGGTTTTTTGGGTTACCACCCTGACAGGCACCCACAAGCTTTTGGCCACAGCTACGCCTGGCAGCTTCCACAATGGAGGTTTTGAACAGCGTCCATTCAGACTCCATGTCCCCCTGCTTCCTCCAGAACATGAGAAAAGCTCTCCCGGAGGTGGGAGTTAAAATCATTCTGAACAGGGGCCTCTTACAGTCGTTCCCAGCACACCCACACTATTCACTTGGGCCAACTTGGTCTGACCTTCAGTCTTCCTTTCCATCTGATCCGATTCACCACCAGATGGTGATCAGTTGACAGCTCAGCACCTCTCTTCACCCGAGTGTCCAGAACATATGGTCCCAAGTCAAATGAAACAACAACAAAGTTGATCATTGACCTTTGACCCAAGGAGCTCTAGTACCATGTACACTTATGAATATCCTTATCTTCGCACTTGGTGTTCGTTATGGACAATCCACGCATAGTACAGAAGTCCAATAACAAGTCATTATTCGGGTTTATATCAGGCAGGCCGTTCTTCTCAGTCACACCTCTCCAGGTCTCCCAGTCTTTGTCAACATGAGCATTGAAGTCTCCCAGTAAGACTATGGAGTCTGTATGCATGGCTCTTTCTAGAACCCCACCTGCTCACTCCAAGAAGGCAGAATACTCCGACCTGTTGTTTGGTGCATAAGCACACACAACAGTCAGACTTTTCCTCTCTGCGATTTTAATTCACATTGAGGCAACCATCTCGTCCACCAGGACAAACTCCAACTGCCGGGGACTCGTTAGTATCCCCATACCTGCCTGGTGTCTCTCACCCTGTGCAACCCCTGAGTAGGAGAGGTCCCAACCCCTATCCAGGAGTTTGGTTCCAGACTTGACAGATCAATCTGCTTGTGTTTTAGCAACATGCCCACAAAGCTGGCAACAACCATGTAAGTCAAATTTGCATGATTTTCTAATTACCTCATATGCAGTTGATCAGACAAGACATGTTTTGACGACCACATTATGCATCTTTAGTTTAGATCTGGAGCTGCTAGTCACCAAAATTGTTTCCACAAATACCTGCCAAAATCTTTATATATTTGTTTCAAAATATTTTAATAAGCTACATGAACTAGCATGATAATGTTGCATGAACAGAACTTATTTACACATTTAAGCTAAAATTGTAACTACATTACCATCTACATAACCTCCTGCTTTCCTGCTTCTGAACACTGCCAAGACCAAGGAGATGGTGGTGGACTTCCACAGGGATAGGCCACTCACGCAGCCAATCTCTATTGAGGGGGTTGAAGTGGAGAGGGTAATGACCTACAGGTATCTGCAACTGAACGATAGATTGGACTGGTCAGCCAACACAGACATCCTGTACAGGAAGGGTCAAAGCAGGCTCTACTTCCTGAGGAGGCTGAGGTCCTTTAACATCTGTAGGAAGCTTCTGCAGATGTTCTATCAGACCATGGTTGCCAGCTGTCTTTTTTTATGCTGTGGTGTGCTGTGGAGGAAGCATAAAAAGAAGAGATGAGATGCGACTGGACAAGCTGGTCAAGCGAGCGGGGTCAGTGGTCGGTGTGGAACTGGACTCTGTGGTCAAGGTGGCAGAGAGAAGGACATTACACAAACTACTCTCCATTATGGAGGATGGTGGCCACCCACTGCATACCATCATCATGGACAGGAGGAGCATGTTTAGTGGCAGGTTGCTGTCACAGACCTGCTTAACCGACAGATTCAGGATATCCTTTGTCCTGAGAGCCATCAGGCTCTTTAACTCTTCCCCATGACAGCCATAAGAAAATGGTGAAGAGAGAGGAGGACTGAATCTGAATCTCATGTTAAATCATGAACCATCATAGGTCTTACATCTTATGCTTATCTTGTGTTTCTTGATCCAGCTGCACATATAGACAGTGTGCTGCACATATTGTACTTTCTTCATACCTTATTGTGCATCTTGCATATCTGGACACTAGACACTTTATTTGGTACCAATATCGGAACATATTTATTTATTCAGTGGTCCTTGTATGCTGTTACCTGTTTTATTGATTATTTTGTCATATGTTTACACCGTTATTACTATTACTGTACAGTATTGTGCGTCTGCTACTAGCTGCTTTCCTTCCTAAAATCTTTCTTTTTTCTGGTACCACTCTAAATGGAGCACAGAAGCACTCTGTTGTAAAATGTCACTACACAGGTGGGTAGCATAGGACAATAATATTTAAGGCTTACTTATTGTAACAGAGTTATAATTTGCATATTGAATAATGATAAAACTATGAAAAGAAACTGTTGAATTCCATTGAACAAAAACAGAAAAAAGAAATCAACAGGTAGTCTGGTATGTTAACAATACTGTTACAGACACAAATGCAAACTGGCTTTTGGCAATGAACCACAAACTAACAAGAGAGACGTTCAGTAAAGTTATCATGCCAAATTTCCCTGTATGTCATGATCATTTTTACCGTAACTATTACAAGGTCTCCAGAGGGATATTCTTAAATCTACAACTGTAAAAATACATTTTTACAGATCACACTACAAAGAAATGAATCTGCGGTAACCGCTGTTTACTTTCTTGCCATATTATTGTACTTATCTTCATTGCGCTCACTTAGTGTCATGCTAAGTAGTAGTTAAGTGGAGTATGTATGTAAGAGGAGTGTGTCATGCTGTATGTAGCTGAAGTCACCTTCCTATTCGCCAGCTTCTTATTAGAATTTTCCATTCCACCTTAAATAATGGAGCAGTCATTTTCTGGCACCTGGGGCACCACAATATAACTGCTGCACCATTGAAGGTATAACACAAAATTCTTATAAGATGCTATTCAGCTTCGGGGTAAGGCTCGGGTCCAGCATGCAACTGATGCATTTCTTCATGTGTATATTCAGGTTCAAACATATACAAATCATGCTCATTTGTGCAGAAAATGAGGTCCTCAAATTCGTAACTGCAATTTGTATTCATATACCTATATTACACTATATATTCTATTATTGTACCTATATGACTCTATGGTGCATCTGTGTTGTGGATTCCTTTAGTAAAGTTATCTTGCATGGAATGATACCAAATTGTGCCTAAGAAAGAAAAGATTCCAGTTATCCTAAATGGCTACTCCTTCTTTTGCTTCACGGAGAACATGGAAGTATGGAGAAAAGAAGCACCCATGAATCTTAAATTAAATCAAATTATTATTGTACAATTCAGTTCCTTTATTGTATTGTATATGTATTTATTTATATTTTAAATTAATATTAGAAGTAACCTCTTGTTGCAATTTTCTTTATAAAGAAATATATATTTTTTTCCTGAATAACACATCACTGTTCTCAGTTTAGCGCTGTCAAACACTGCTGGCTCTCTATGTGAAATGTTTTGGCTCTGTGATGAGCTGCTAGTGAGCAATGTGTGGTGTAAGGGTAGGGATGGAAAAACAATTCCCAGTTCTAATGTCACGCATCTGGTGAACTCCCTAAAGGACACCATTTCCCAACATACAATGGGAGACCAGGGGACTGCTCAGCCACAGTCAGGGTCCGGCTCGGACTCCATTAACCAGGAGTCTCCAGGAACTCACGTGACCTATGACTCGTATTTGAGCTCCTATCAGAGCTCGCAATCTCTAGAATTCTAACTAGGTTCACCTGTGCAGTGTGAGGTATGACGTTTAGCCATAGTATATAAACCCGGAATTAGATTAGGATATTTGCAAAGTATCGTTTCCCAGTGAACTACTCATCATTTGTCAATGATTACCTTTTCATGTTTTTTTAAACTCTGCTTTGATACCGTGTTTCTCGACTTTATGCCCTCTTCATTTTGTACCATTGCCTGGATTTTTGGATCTGTGTTTTGACTTTTTGGCCTGTTTCTCAATTGCGATTTTGTCTTGTCCCTTTTTGGAGATTAAACATCCCTTTCATTGTGATCTGCTCACATTGGAATTATGTTGCCTCATCACATCTGAACAAAGATGGTCATGCTGAGATAAAACACACACAGAACAACTGCTGCTTACTTCACATCAAAACATCATGTACAGCTGCCACAATAAAAAGGATTTAAACACAATAAAAGTGCTTTTATAACATCTATTTTTATAAAATATAAAAGTAAAAAAAAAACCCAATTTGATTCATTTCTATTGAAATGTATTACATAAACATTATTGAAGAAGAAAAATCCTCATAACTTATCACTGAGACCTCAAAAACAGGCAGAAAAGTTATGGCTACTGTACAAAAGCTTTAAACAATCTTCACATCTGGGAAAGCTGCAGTCCTCTCAGCAGCCCCACTTCCCACATCCCTGGGTTTTTCTGTGTATTATTATTTATGGAAAGAGCTTACGGTAGTCTGAACTAGCAAGGAGGCCCATTATCATCAGTAAGGGCCAGAAAAGGGTAAGTGGTGATATTTGATCCCTCTATATACTCTATACATTCCTGGATGAATGAATAACCCCTGAAACTACAACTCCAGGATGTTCCATTATTATGTAATCCATCTAAGCCCTCCTGTATTAAATTTGGTCTCACTGTGGATCAGTTTGTTGCAAGAGTCTGTATGATCCAAAGAAAACACACTGAGGTCTCTGTGCTCCTTAACTTTTGTTTTTGCTTGGCCACAGTGGAATTAGAACTTTCCCTATTCCAAATTACTGACATTCATTTCATACCAGATTTATAGCTGTTTTTGAAAAGTAAATGACTTATTCTTTGGAAAATGGGTAAACATTGCTACTTAAACAGTATGTATCCTGGCCGCCTTTTCATTTTGAGTTTAATCCTCAAGGCTCCCCATAGAATAAACACACACACACACACACACACACACACGTATATATATATATATATATATATATGTGTGTGTGTGTGTATGTGTATATATATATATATATATATATATATATATATATATATATATACACTGCTCAAGAAAATAAAAGGAACACTCAAATAACACATCCTTGATCTGAATGAATGAAATATTCTCATTGAATACTTTGTTCTGTACAAAGTTGAATGTGCTGACAACAAAATCACACAAAAATCATCAATGGTAATCAAATTTATTCACGAATGGAGGCCTGGATTTGGAGTCAAACACAAAATTAAAGTGGAAAAACACACTAAATATGGTCTCACAAGGGGTCTGAGGATCTTATCTCGGTACATAATGGCAGTCAGGCTACCTCTGGCGAGCACATGGAGCACCCCACACCATTACTGACGCACTGCCAAACCGGTCATGCTCCGTCTCCAGACTCTGTCACGTCTGTCACATGTGCTCAGTGTGAACCTGCTTTCATCTGTGAAGAGCACAGAGTGCCAGTGCCGAATTTGCTAATCCTGGTGTTCTCTGGCAAATGCCAAGCGTCTGCACGGTGTTGGGCTGTGAGCACAACCCCCATCTGTGGACGTCACGCCCTCATACCATCCTCATAGAGTCGGTTTCTAACCATTTGTGCAGACACATGCACATTTGTGGCCTACTGGAGGTCATTTTTCAGGGCTCTGGCAGTGCTCCTCCTGTTCCTCCTTGCACAAAAGCGAAGGTAGCGGTCCTGCTGCTGGGTTGTTGCCCTCCTACGGCCTCCTCCATGTCTCCTGGTGAACTGGCCTGTCTCCTGGTAGTGCCTCCAGCCTCTGGACACTATGCTGACAGACACAGCAAACCTTCTTGCCACAGCTCGCATTGATGTGCCATCCTGGATGAGCTGCACTATCTGAGCCACTTGTGTGGGTTGTGGAGTCCATCTGATGCTACCATGAGTGTGAAAGCACCACCAACATTCAAAAGTGACCAAAACATCAGCCAGAAAGCAAAGGTACTGAAAAGTGGTCTGTGGTCCCCACCTGCAGAACCACTCCTTTATTGAGTGTGTCTTGCTAATTGCCAATAATTTCCACCTGTTGTCTATTCCATTTGCACAACAGCTGTGAAATTGATTGTCAATCAGTGTTGCTTCCTAAGTGGGCAGTTTGATTTCACAGAAATTTGATTTACTTGGAGTTATATTGTGTTGTTTAAGTGTTCCCTTTATTTTTTTGAGCAGTATATATATATATATATATATATATATATATATATATATATATATATATATATATATATATATATAATAAGTTTGATAGACTTCCAAAACAGGTAACAATTGCTTTAATGGCTACCCCTAACCTTGAGAGGTTAAAGTGAAGCAAAAGTGGTTCTCTTTTATTGTTAATAAACCTCTGAACTTCATTGTGAGTAACATGAATAAGTAACCTGATCCAGCTCCTGCGGAACATGTTGCTTCAGACAACAGAAAGGAAAGAAATGAGGGGTGTGTTGACCCAAGATGACAAATGGCCTCCATTAGAGATGAGCTGTGTTTGCACACTAACTCCACATGCCCCCGACTTTGAACAGGACACAGTTAACGCAAAAGGTAATGGATTTTTTTTTTCTGTTCTGTTCTGTTGGTTCTTTTGTACACAAAACCATCTGGTCGAGAAGGAGTGTGTTATTTAACAGGAGCAAGAGTAATGAGATAAAACAGATCAAATCCATATTTTAAATAAAATGGAAATGATTGTAATAAATGCAGAAGCAACATTACGTATAAAATCAATTTACCAGAAATAATATAAACAATATAAATTAAAATTTTCAGAAAATGAATTAGCAGTTCTTTTTTTAAAAATGTATATGAATTATCGCTTATCACCGAAACAAGCAGAGACAAAGTAGATTCTAAGATGACTTTTGCATTTGTAACTAGAAAGGATATATTTACTTATTAATTAAATTTGACTAACAGTTGTTGTTGTGTACAGTCTTTTTTCCCAAAAGAAAAATATTTTTGACATGTTTTGGTCATTTTTGCATTGAAACAAGAAAATCAGTCAGAAATGCAGACTCAAACCTGTCAAAACAGTTTGTAAGTTAAATGTAACATTAATTAATAATGTTGTTAACAAAAAATTACAGTAATAACTCCAGTTCCCGCCATATAAGACTAAATAGCAGCATTCACAACAGCACATATTGACGTCTTGGGGGTCATCTGGATCCAGCTTTAACAAGTTCTACACAAAAATAACCAAACTTTTTTAGGGTTTCATAGTAAAAAAAGCTCTTGGAATTAAAGAAAAGTAAAAAGAAGTATGTACTGACCCAGATTTCATCCCAGTTGTGTAACCTCCACAAGAATGCAGGATTTCTCGCTTTGCTGAAATCTGGGGCCACACTGCATGTTTACTTAACCAGAAAACTCAGTGAGATATTGCCATCAGCGGTTCTTGTGAAATGCTGAGCCATTCTGAGGAGTAGATGTGCAACAAAGATATTAATTATAGAATTAGAGAAAATGCCGAGCACATTGACCTCTTAAAGGGCATGTTTATTATACTTATTAACCAATGTACTTCATCACTATATCTATATATGCTTTGCACATACACGTCTTTGTGTCCCAATGGTCTGAAAATGTGTGGAACATTGTCTAATTACATAATTATATATACTTTTTGTGATTTAATGATATTATGATTTTAACATAATTTATGCTCTAATTTGCTCAAAGTTTTAGAATTTCATGTGAATTTCTTTATTTCTTTACAAGCTCATCAAGCAGATTCTAAACTTTCAGTACATGCCATATTTGTG
This sequence comes from Pygocentrus nattereri, assembly GCF_015220715.1. Lineage (NCBI taxonomy): Eukaryota > Metazoa > Chordata > Actinopteri > Characiformes > Serrasalmidae > Pygocentrus > Pygocentrus nattereri. Next base: position 26,984,404 of record NC_051229.1, read on the forward strand.
TAAGTAGAAGAAGAGATATTTTATTATGACTTAAATGAATTTGATGAAAAGTCATTGCTGTAGAGTCTTGATTTGCAGAAAGAAAAAAAACTTCATTTGAAGATGATCAGCCCATAAAAGAGTCACTTTCTTACTGAACTAAAATAGAAGGGACATTATAACAACCTAGAATGTATATATTCAGTTTTGTAACTTACTCTTATGATCATTTTGAATTGTTTTAACTCATAACTCATTATCATGAGTTATTAAAAGGTAAAATGTGAGGAAAATACTTTATTTGAACAAAATCAGCCCATATAAGAAGCAATATCTCATGGAAAATTAACAGAAAGCACTACAATTCCTCTCTCTGTTAACTTTTCAATATCTCAGTTAACATATTGCATAGTTTTAACTTATCAGTAATCAGTTATCATAGGTTTCCCATGTAATTACTGAACAATGAGCCTTAGGATCATGACCTTCATGAAGTTTAAGGGGCTAAAACTCACTTAATTTTAACTCTGTTAAAACTTTCTTAAATTTAGTTCTTACTGGAATTTCATATTAATTATTGTTACTCATAGCTCATCAAACAAACTCTAAACTTTGTAAATTCATGTTTTGCAGTCTTGTTTTGCAAAAAGCAAAAACATTCTGTACATTTTTGCCACATTTTTGTCATTTTTTGTCAGTGCAAAATCAGAAATGCAGACTCACACTGGTCAATACTGAATGCAAATCAAATCTTAATGCAATTAATTACATAACCAGGTGATAGATTGTGTAATTATATTTGAATAGCAAAACAACAGCAATAACTTCAGAACTTTTAGAGTTAAAGCATGGTTTACTGTATGCATAGTTTTTGTTCATATAGCTTCATGAAGTATTCAGAAATTCTGGAAATGAGAAGAAAGCATTTCATTTGAACAAATCAATCTGTGCAATAATAATGATTTCACAAAAATATAAAACAGTAATCATTTTATAATGTATTAATGGACTAGCCTTCTGCTCTGCTTCCTATGAATTAATACGCTCACTTGTAGCTCATCAAGCAGAGCCAAAACTTTCATTCCACACCATATTTGTATTTGTAAGTAGACATTTTTGCCATGTTTTTGTCAGTTTTCCACAGAAAAAAAAGACTCAAACCTGTTATGTAACTGCATAACTACATATTACATAAAAAGTACAGCAGAATGACAATAATAACTTCTAAGGGTTGAATGTGTTTTACAGAAAGCAGTACCTTTTATTCCTGTAAGTCTGAGGTGAGGTGCATTGCAGTGCTTTTGGTGTGTGTGTGTCTGGATGTTCCTCATAACACGGCAGCCTCCCCGTCGCTGGCTAAAAAAGGCGGCACTATATACGCCACCATGTATTTATGTCTAAAAGTGGTTCGTGTATATTTGCGTGGGTGGATTCTTTATTGCGGTCAAAAAGTGAAAGCGTGGAATGGGCTAAGTCATGCTTTTTCCGAGGACGTTAATGACAGGCTGAGGAGAGAGACGCTGTCATCTACACACACATACACACACGACAACCTTCAGTCAACTATACCCGCCCGGCTCTCTCTGCATGTAAAGTCTACTGTAGAGCCATCAACAATTACTGAAAATTGCCCCGGCGACTCTGTCTGCCGGCCCATCGTGAGAAAATTCTACATGTTTTTTGCGGTGTGTTTTATGGTTTCTGTGCAATAAAGACAATGGACCTAGAAAAGAGTTTTTTGTTTTGTCCAGCATTCGGACATTCATGATTGACCTCCACTGAAACTGAGAGATTATGAGCTATGCAATTACATGCAGAACTGCAATTAAAGTTGACAAAAAAATCTTCAGCTAAATGACCATGACTTTACATCCTGAATATTGTTGTTGAAATAAAAAGGAAAACCTGTACTTAACATACAGTTGGGTCCATAAATATTTCAACAATGACAGTGTTATTCACATTTTTCTACCACAGCACATTTGAATGTGGAACTGGAATTGAAATTAAATTATGAGTATGAGCTCAAAAGTGCAGACTTTTAGCTTTAGTTTGTGGATGTTTATATCTAAATTGGGTGAATGGTGTAGAGAATACAACTACTTTATGCATAGCCCCCCTCTTTTTAGGGGCTCAAAAGTAATTGGACAGTTGGCCACTCAGCTATTCCATGGCCAGGTGTGTGTTATTCCCTCATTATACATACCAGTGACCACATAAAAGGTCTAGATTTGAAGTGTAGCATTTGCATGTGGAAGCTGTTGCTACCAATACTAGGCTGAAAAATCTGAACAAACTCATCAGAGAGAAAATAAAAGTATTTGGTGTGACCAATTCAGTATGTTCTTAGAAATGAATGTACTAATAAGCTCAGAAACACTGAATGGCCTGAAAGACTGTGGAAAATGAGTGTGGGAAATAAGTAAAGAATTCTTACCTTGATGAAAAAAATATCTCCACAAATGTTGGCCAAATCAAGAACATTCTCCAGGAAGTAGTCATATATGTCTCAAAGTCAACAATCAAGAAAAGTTTTTTACCAGTGTTAATACAAAGAGTTTATCACCAGATGTAAACAACTAGCAAGCTGTAAAAACATGAAGATCAATTCAGAGTTTGCCAAAAACATCTAGAACAGACTCCACTGTTCTGGAACAACTGTTCTGTCAGATAAGACAAAGTTCAACTTGTATCGTAATGCCTGGAAGAGAAGAGGATGGAGAGAGAGAGAGTTAAAGGAGCTGCTCTTGATCCAAAGCAAAGCATCTCATCTGTCAAGCATGGTGGAGGTAGTTTTATGATATGGGCATGTATAGGATTCCTCCCTTGTTTCTATTCATGATATGACTGCTGACAAAATAAATAGGTTCTGAAGTGCATGGGGCTATATTATCTGCTCAGATTCAGCCAAACTGTTCAAAACCCATTGGATTGCACTTCATGATGCAAATGACTTGAAACATACTCCAAAAGGAACCTAAGACTTTTTTAGGCAAAGAAGTGGAACGTTCTGCAATGAAAATCAATAATCTGACCTCAGTACAATCAAGCATGCATAAACTTGCAAATGCCCCAGAACCTGAAGACAGTTGCAGTAAAGGCCAGGAAAGAAACCCAGTATCTGATAATCTCAGTGGATCCCAGACTTAATGTTATTGACTGCAATGAATCTGCAATTTCCTTTATCATTGTTAGTTTATAAAGGGAATATATACACTAATTCTTACACAATTCACCTGATTTGGACGTAAATACCCTCAAATAAAAGCTGGAAGTCTGCATATAGATCAACTCTAAAATGTTAAAATAACAATAATTTACATATATTGTAAATGACCTTATTGTAAATCTAAGTAAATATAAATGTTTACTCCCAGCAATTTTGTTTCCTTTTTATTGGAATTATCTTATTATGAATTTTTCATGAAATGTTCCTTGATTCATTTCCAGGCAATGCCACAGCCATACATTACCATCAATCCAAGAGAACATAATTTGCCTCTTTCTCTTTTTGTGGGTCAAATACCCCTCCCTCCCCCATCATCTTAAAACAAGCCAACTTAGGCATCTGTTAGGTGGTGTAACAGATCTGGCAGTAAGTGTTCTCCTCCAAGTATGTTGAGTCCTATGACCTTGTGTTTGAACAGGCACTTAATTAAGGGGTGGCCATTGTAACCGTAGCAGGAAGAATGGCCACATTTTTGTCCACCTCAGTTATGGAAAGTGAAACAGTCAGCCACCAATTATTGTAACGCGGGGGAGTGATGATGAGATGGATGCATACGCTGAGAGAAGCGAGATTTATTAGGGGCGAATCCATAGTCAGGGTCTAAACAGTCCAGGGTCAAAGAGCCAACACAGAGAGAACGAGGGATAGACATTACAAAAAGGAACCCAGACTAGACAGACTACAGAGGCCAAAAGAAACACCACTATACAAAGACCAGCAACTAACAAGAGAAAACACAGGGCTTAAATACAAGAACAACGAGGGTTAACAAGACACAGGTGAAAACAATCAAGGTCGGAGTCTAGAAACAAGGGGGCAGAACAGGGAAGAATCAAAACAAGGAAGCACATGGACAAGACCAGATGTAAACAAAAGCACATGGAGGACTGGGAGGGGCCAATCATGACAATTATAAAGCAATCACCAGAGAACACATGCCCCTGTGTGAACGACTACACTTGAAAATTGAATATTGGTTATCGTAAAAATCTGCCATCAACTGATAAACATTTTCAAGACTGTGATGACACTGCACTTAATACTGATCATATCTCACTGTGATAGGCTGCTCTTATAGTAAGATTTGTTAACTACCCAAAATTAGTCAGCTATAATTGTTTGTCATGCTAATAAATTGTATCAAGTTGTAAACACCATAAGGTTCATAGAATGGTTTTATTTTTTATCATTTTTTTATCCTTATATATTTCATGTGTAATAGATTACATCACTCTGCGATAAGGCTCTTGTCATTTAGGTCAGGAATCCTTGATGGTTCTCTAGGAGCTTCAAATCAGTTTGGCTCCACTCTTTGTTTACATATTTTGTGAGGTTAGAATGTCTGCTGAATGGATAAATGTGAATGCAAAGTCAACATATGGCCAAAAGTATGTGGACACCCAACCATCACATCTATATGAACTTGTTGGATATCCAATTGCAAAACCATAGACATTAATATGGAAGTGCAGTTATAACAGCTTTTATTCCTCTGGAAATGCTTTTCACAAGATTTTGGAGTGGGTTTGGGGGAATTTGTGCCCATTTAGTCAAAACAGTATTTGTGAGGTCAGGCATTGAACACAAAGGCCTGACTCATAGTTGACGTTCCAGTTCATCCCCAAGGTGTTCAGTGTGGCTGAGTTGGTGTGGGCTACTGAGTTTCCTTCCCACCAAACTCAATAAACCATGTTATTTTATGGAGCTCACTTTGTGCACAGAGATGCAGCCATGCAATCACAAACTGTTGTCAAAAAGTATAATTGTCTAAAATGTCTTTATATGCTGTAGCATTAACAAAACCCTCCACTGGAACTAAACCCTGAAAAACCACCCCAGACCATTATTCCTCCTCCACCACACCAAACTATTGGCGTTACTCATTCTGGTACAAGCTATTCCAGTGGCAGCATGCATTAAACCACTTAAGTATTTACAACTACAAAATATTGTCTGTGAATAACGTTCCAGTGTTTACTAAATGACAGATTCACCAAAATTCTCCCCTTCTGATGTAAACTGGATGGTCCTTGTCTTGGGTATTACTAATGTAAACAACACCCTAACCAACTGAAAGGTGAATGTGGTTTAGCCTACCTACACAGCTTTAACAAAACTATGTTCTGGTTCTGTTTGTGTTCAGAAAACCCCACCAAGAGAAAGCTAAAACTAAATGAAAATGAACCTAGCACACATAGCCAAAGTAGCATGCTAGCTCATCTGTCTGCCTGTCTTTTGTCTGTTTGTCTGGCTGTACAGTCTGTCTGTTTATTCATCCACATTGTGGCCACGCCAGCATTTCCTGGATACTGCAACAGTAATGAGCATAAGAAATTTAGCTCTTTAGAGTCTTTAGTGTCTACTTCCCTCTCTCACTCTGCTGCTGTCTCCTTCCCTCTCTCACTCTGCTGCTGTCTCCTTCCCTCTCTCTCACTGTTGCTGTCTACTTCCCTCTCTCTCACTCTGCTGCTGTCTCCATCCATCTCTTTCACTCTGCTGCTGTCTTCTTCCCTGTCCTTTTAATTAAAAAATTAAAGCAAATTTGTGAAACTGACCATGTTAAGGTCTTCATACAAATGTTTTCCTTTCGCTGAGGCTCAGAAGACTCTCAGGTGGATTTGTCCCACTCATCAGAGGCTTATATACAAATGTTCATGCCTTCCTGCACACACACTGTGATTGTTATTATGTCAATATCATTTGCAATGAAAATGTTTGTATGAAATTAAAAAAGATTACAAAATATAAGCATTTTCATGAGGGGTCTCAGACCTTTGGACCTCACTGTATATTTCTGTGACTTCCCCTCCTTTCACAGTGGAAAATAAATCAATTCTGCTTAAGGAAGAGAAATAGGCATAAATCAAGCCTGTAAATAAGGGTCTTAGTGTTATTAATATTTCTATCTAACTGACATACATAGTCTTATAAATGAAAGTGTGTGTATTTGTGTTAGTTGAGGACAATCATGCTAAACATGAAATATTATTATGAATTTTGCCATTTATTTATGCTTCATGGTGCGCTTGCACTGCACATCAATCCGTCATCTGAAATTTCATTTCAACTTAGACTAGCGAAAAAGTGTGGGACAGTGAGCAGTGCAAACCCAACTCATGGCGTGGCAAGAAAATTTGAGCTGGCTCAACTTTAGGACAATAACACATTGCAGTCATGCAGTGCTAAAGCAACTTTCCATTGCTGGGTACATGGAGGATGTGCCTACATACACTTACCGTCACTTTATTAGGTACTAGTAAAGGTTGCCTTCAGAACTGCCTTAATTCTTCATGCCATACTTTCAAAAAGGTGTTGGAAACATTCCTCAGAGATTTTGGTTGGTTATATGAGTTACTGTTGCCTTTCTATCATCTTGAACCAGTCTGCCCATTCTCCTCTGACCTCTCACATCAACAAGGCATTTTTGTCCACACAACTGCCACTCACTGGATATTTCCTCTTTTTCGGACCATTCTCTGTAAACCCTAGAGATGGTTGTGCATGAAAATCCCAGTAGATCAGCAGTTTCTGAAATACTCAGACCAGCCCGTCTGGCACCAACAACCATGCCACGTTCAAAGCCACTTAAATCACCTTTCTTCCCCATTCTGATGCTAGGTTTGCACTTCAGCTAGTTGTCTTGACCACCTCTACATACCTAAATGTATTGAGTTGCTGCCATGTGATTGGCTGATTAGCTATTTGTGTTAACAAGCAACTAAACACTATAGTGCCTAATAAAGTGGCTGGTGAGTGTAGTTCCCTCTGGACAACATGGATGAAAATTAGTAACAGCTGTGTCTAGGGTCTCGATTTACCATCCAAACCTTAACCAAAGGTTAAAGTAAAAAAAGACAAAAGTAAAAAAAGTACAAAAAGACAAAAGACAAAAAGACAAAAGTAAAAAAAAAAAAAAAAACATGCCAAAAAGTCTCTGACATTGTTGTGTTCGTGGTGAGATAAAGAAAGCACTCAATCATAGTGAGAACAAGCTAATACACATCTTCTACTGTGAGCCGATCACCTTTGTAGCCAGCCAACAAATGTTGAACTATACTGAGCTTTTTAAGTTTACGAGAGTAGCTTATTAAGATCATTCATTTTCATTTATCTGAAATCCATGACTGATTGACAGGTTAACTATCATCCTGCGTTGTAGACAGACCCGCCCCTCCCGTGTGCATTGGACACATACTGTTAGTCAGTGTCTTCCCCCATGCCCCACTCCCACTTTAGCACCATTGTATTCTTCAAATCTGTGGGACATACGGCATATTGCTTCCATACGTGATAATTATGACATGTGAATGTCTATGGAGGCAGCTCCATGAGAAAGACCCAGACGAAACATGAAATTGGTCTTTTGTTGGTCACTGCTGGAACAGATTCTTCTGTGCTTCTGCACGCAGTCAGAGCTCTTCCAAAGCGAATGCCATTCCAGTATATTATATGGTAGGTGTGGCACATCAAACTGGCCTGTCTGTCAAACCTCTGACGTGGCCTGTCGTGTCCTCGTTTAACCTCATGACCTGGACCTGAGTCCTCTGACCTGTACCACACACATATACACACACCCTCCATCACAGTCAGCTGGCACAGACCTCACACATCATGAGAGACCACACACACACACACACACACACTCCCTTATTGACCCTAACAGCTGTCTACGTCAGTCCACTACACTAAGTATTATCTGCAACACAAATCATACGTCAGGCATTTTGAAGCAGACTCTAGGCCAGACTGGAACAATATAGACTGTAGATTTTTGCTGAGACCTAATCTGTGACACACAAGCATGAATGCTTCTCACAAACTGAGCAATTCACGCTATGTGCTGACCCTACTTTTGCAGGACACACCTCCTCTAGGACCTCCAATCAACGTGCACAAGCAAACAATGACAGTGAAGCTACAGCACCCTCTAGTGAGAGCCACTCTTTCATGGCTACGGGTCTTGATTCATCAAAAGACTTTTTAGGTCACTAATTAGAAAATTGGCAGATGTTACTTTATAGCACCTACAGTAAGAAGATTATATGCACTTTGCAAGGGCTAATACAGCAAAGGCAATAACTTCTGAAGCTTTTTGGGGGCCCTGAAAAGCATTTCTGGGGCCTTCTTATCTTACTAGCTGAAAAATTAGAAGTTAACTATGACAATAGCTACCACAAGCTGTCTAAATGACGTACTTTCAATTTGTAAGTATGCTGATGATTGATCTAACATCAGGGTGTTTCTTAAGGTCCTGAATCCTAACCAATAGGAGAGCTCGCTTAGCTATATTTACCTAAATACTGAAAATGATTCCTGATTGGCTGATTTTAAAAATCATTTAAAAAATGTAACCTTTTTGTTTCTATTCAAACAAGAGTTAGGCTGTAATATTTGAAGAGTTTAAATACAATTTTATAAAATATAAGTGATATTATTCTATACAATTTTTTGATTAATAAATGACTAAAAATCCCAAACATGTACTTTGTAGTTCCCAGAAATTGTTAGGCTTTCTCTGGAGGTCTAGAAGGCACTGATGGTACCCTCTGCTTACTGCCATATGAGCCCTAAAAGCATTTGGTGGCCTCTTGTTTGGAAAATCAACAGAAAAAAAGATATTTTTGATACTAGTACAATCAAATACATAATCTAGGAAGCTACCGATCAGGCTGGACTTTGTTTAGTCATCAAACAGAGAGACTATTATCATGAACTAGAGCTAATAAGGAAAATCCTACTGCAGGATATCTTTCAATTGTCAAATGATACGACTGTTCATTGAATATTAAAGGCAGCATAATCAGACAAATGCTAAACAGAGCCTTAAGAGAGGGTTTACTTTGAGGATCCTGTTTAAGGGAAGGTCTGTACATGAGATAATAGATAATAAGGGGATATTGGATGTAAAATGGGCTTATCTGCAGGATTAAGTTGGACAACACATACTTTCATCAGAGTAATCCAGCATCCAGGAGTTGAGTTTCACTAGAGGAAACGTTTGCAGAGGAATTTCTCCACCACTGTGGTTTCAAGCAGACAGAGGCAAAGGCACAAGGGTCAGGAGAAATTGGCACACAGATACAATGTCAGTGTCAGTAATCAGGAGAGTCTGGAGATTTCCAGTGGGCCAGTAGGGTTCTGGTCCAGTTGCTGTGAACTATTGTACAAACTCATGCATATAAACACAAGAACACTCAGACAAACTATAAGTGTTATATCCAAGTGTATATCTGTAGTATGTAGGGGTTAAAGCAGTGGGAATCATCTCAAGCGGTACAGCGCTGGTTTGCTCATTGTACAGAGACATAAATTAGATGAAACTTTTTATACTCATTTCCTTTTCCACTTTAAATTATCTAGCATTCATACTAATTAAGGTGGAACTTGCTGACAGAGCACTTTATTACTTTTTCCTGTATTCCTGATGTAGCAGTTTTCATGCATGAATCATGTAAAGATGGACTGCAGCAGCAAGAAAGGCAAAAAAGGTGGTAGAGAGAAGACAAGAATGAAAATGCTACCTAAGGAAGATGAGGAAATGTCCGAGCAGGTGGCAAGTGAGAAATGCTGACCTTAACATACTAAATTACCATTAGTTTGTAGCATATTTATTGCTATGATTTAGTCACATTTAGGGTAGAAGCTTGTTTCAGTTTTCATTGTATAACTAGCTAGCCACTTTGGTTCCAAAGTCCCATTCTTGGCCTTTAAAGATCACTTGTCAGATGACAAAACCTTTAGGGTATCACTTATTTGGATGGTCCTCTGTAGATGTTTTGTAGATGCTCAGTATATCTTTAAGTAATATTCAACTAAACATCTACTAAATGCAATAAACTTCACATTGAGTGGGAAAGATTCCATCAAATCTATCCCTAACAGTAAACCTAACATTTACCCTAACCATAATGTTGTTGATAGTATCACCAGAAAGTTTATTAATCATCTATAGGGGACCATCCAAATAAAGTATGAACAACTTTAGTATCAGAATTAGAACTGTACATCAGAAGTGAGGCTCTCTCTTTTAACTATAGTAAACTCGTCCCTTAGTCTGGGCTATGTTCCCAAAGCTTTTAAACTAGCGGTTATCAAACCTCTGATCAAGAAACCAAATCTTGATGTTAGCATACTGTCTAATTACAGGCCTATTTCTAACTTACCATTTATATTGAAGATCTTAGAAAAAGCTGTGGTCCAACAACTTATCTTCGCAACATTGCCAATATAAGAATTGCCCTATCCATGCGTGATGCAGAAACACTAGTACATGCCTTTATTACTTCCAGGCTAGACTACTGTAACGCACTACTGTCAGGACGTACGAGCAGGAGTCTAAGCAAACTTCAACTAGTCCAAAATGCCGCAGCCAGGGTCCTCACTAAAACTAGACAATTTGATCATATCAGTCCAGTGCTATCATCACTTCATTGGCTGCCTGTTAAATTCTGTATTGATTATAAAATTCTTTTATTGACGTATAAAGCCCTACATGGTCTTGCTCCTGAATACCTGCAAGACCTTATTTCTCATTACGAGCCATCACGACTACTCAGATCACAGAGTGCTGGCTTATTAGTAGTTCCTTGAATTCATAAGGCTGCAGCTGGGGGAAGAGCTTTTTCTTATAAAGCCCCCAAACTCTGGAATGATCTTCCAGAAAATGTTCGGGACTCAGACACAGTCTCAATCTTTAAAACTAGGCTGAAAACTCACTTGTTCAGTTTAGCTAACTCACTTGTTCAGTTAGCTGCTCGCACACGGTCACTCAGGTTTGTGGACGGTGGAGCGGAGGGATGCCAAACTGTTTCAGAGTGCTGCCGTGTCTGTGTGTCCTTCTGGTTCTCTTCTTTTAGTTAAGCTGTCATAGTCAGATCTGCCGGAGTCATTAGCCACACTCTGTAAATGTTTACATCCCCTGTTTTACGTACAAACAGACAGGATAAAACGAATTGCCTCTCCCTGCCATTTTTCCCAGTATACAACCGCCCACGTGTCTGGCTGGACACTGAAGGACGACTGACTGTCGAGCCCTCCTGCTACCCACTTCAGACCAGCTGCCCACGCCCCAGCTACCGCCACCTACCTTGGACTAGCTGCCAACCCTACACTGATGTTTTCATAGACTCCTAGCTATTACTACTACTAATACTACTGCTATTAATATTAGTAGTATAATCACTTGTAGGTAGTTTGACCAGAGGTCAACCTCCCAAGGTTTCTTCCTCAGTTCTGAGGGAGTTTTTCCTTGCCACTGTTGCCCCTGGCTTGCCCACTGGGGGATTTTTACATTCTTGTTAAAACTTTGTCTTTTCTAGAATTCTGTGAAGCTGCTTTGTGACAACATCCGTTGTAAAAAGCCCTATACAAATACATTTGATTTGATTCTGCATTGATGACCACTGTCATAATCTCTTATGTATCACTCTGCCTTATTTGTCTGCAACATAGCAATGAAAAACACCCATTAAAAAAAAGGAGTGGCCATAACGTTATTACAGAAGCCTGCTGACAGAAACTATAACTAGCAGCAAGTGACTCAAGAAAGTGAAATTATAAGCCGAAACGATTTCTTTGTAGTCAACAAAGCTACACGAGTAGCAGAGCTCAGTTTTTTGGTGGACGACTCATTTTTATTTTTGATTTGTCTTGCCGCACTTATGTTCCACCTTAAATACTGCAGTTAGGCCAGCAAGGTTAAACTAGCTGTAGCTCACCTGTGCAAATATCTCATGACATAACTTTGTCTTATAATTTGCATTATGATACAATCCGTTCCAAAAAAAGTTGGAACAACAAATCTGATGCCTGCAACACATTCCATAAAAGCTGGGACAGGGACAGGGGCTGGGACTGGGAAGTTTGTGAATTGAACAGAAACACCTGTTTTGGATCTTTCCCTAAGTAAACAGGTAAATGGGTAACAGTTGATGCTGTCTTGATTGGGTATAAAAGGAGCATTCACAAAATACTCAGTTTTGAAAAAAAATAATTATATACATATATAATAGCAAAACATATTAGTTTAAGAATAATGTTTCTGAATACATGATTTCAAAGATGTCAAAAATGATTTCAAAGAAGGGATTTCATCATCTACAGTCCAGTAATAAATATAACTACATTGGCTTGGGAATAATCCAGAAAACTCTTATCAGTAAACCCACTTCATTGCTGCAACTACAAATGCAAGTTAGGCCTCTACTACACAAAGTAGAAAGCATAAATCAACATAATCTAGAAACACCGCCAACTTTTCTGGGCTAAAGCCCATCTGAGATGAACGGATATGAAGTGAAAACATGCTGTGTGAGTCCACCTCTCACATGTTCTCCAGACCAAAGAATAAAAAGACCATCCTGGTTGTTAGCACGACAAAGTTCAAAAGCTGGCAACTATCATGATATGAAAGTGTGTTAGAGCCAGTTGTATGAGTAATCTGTGAAAGCACCATTAATTCTGAAGGGTTCTTTGCATTTTTGGAGCATCATGATTTTGAAGCCATCAATGTCTTTTTCAAGGACATCCCTGTTTGTTTCAGCGAAATAATGATGAGCCACATTCTGCACATGCTACAACAGCATGGCTTGGTATTGAGAGGTGGTAGATTGGCCTGTCTGAAGTCCAGATTTGTCTCTCATTGAAAATGCATGTTGCTTTATGAAATACAATACAAAACAATGGAGACCCCAGACTGTTGAGCATCTGAAGTGTTATATCAAGCAAACACATGAAAAAAATTTCACTTTCACAACTACAGCAATTAGTTCCCAAACGATTACCGAATGTTGTTGAAAGGAAAGATGAAAACAATGGTAAACAAACTTCTGTTCAAGTTTTTTTTTTGGAAAAAATTGAGAATAAGCGTATGTATACACAAACAGCTAATTAGTTAACATAATTTTTATACAGCTTGTAAAGTCTTTTTAGTAGAACAGTATAGATCACAAATGAATATGATATGTAAAGTGTAAATAAATGTCATGTTGCACTGTACATTTGTGAGGCATTGTGACATGAACACATTCTCCCTCTTCATTGTGTAAATCAGCATTTTTGAAAATGAGCATTGTGAAAATGAGCATTGTGATAAAAGGAGCACTAAGAAAATGAGCATTGTGAAAATTAGCATTGTGGAAATCAGCATTGTAAAGAAACATTAAGAAAGCCAAAGCATTTCACCATTAATGCTGACGCATGCACAGTTACTATTTCCTCTTTCTAACATCTCTTCTAAGTTTAGAGTATTCAGCTCTCAGCTGACGACTCGTCTGTGTGGAAAAAACTGACACAGCATACAAAATGGAAACTGGAGCAGATGCAGCAGCTGATGAACGCATTAATGAAAATCACAGATGTAACAATAAACTTAATTAAACAAATAAGTAACACATGAACTAATGTTTTTCTTCTTAATTATTTTGTCTTTAGAATATAGAGGCATCAGAACTTCAATTTAAGTGTAATTACATAGTTATATATTCAATTATACAATTAAAAAATGAACAATTACATATACAAAGAAGCCCAATTAAAAAACGTAAACATCTCAGTTACAGGATATTTATATTAATTTGTATGTATTCCAATGTTATGTAGTCTATTTACTCCTGAGATAAATAGTTTTATGTCTGTGGCTGCCATAGAGACACGTGCATAGTACTGTACATTCTCTATAACATAACATATGGCCTGTGCAAAAGTTATGGCACAGTTTATATTTTATGGCTTATTTTTTTCTAATTTGTTAACTTCAGCAAATCAATAGAAGTGCACTACAATTAGCAGAAAAATTACATATTTGAGTGTTTCAGATGATGTGTTAACTTATATTCACTTAGAGTATCAACTAGTAGTTTGAGCAGGATTGTTAAAAATATAGCATTTGACTTTTCTCTCTAACTGGCTGGTCATTTAGAGATCATTTAGAGATCATCCTGGTCACACCACAGCCCTAGGAATTCTGACAAGAAGATCTATCTATCTATCTATCTATCTATCTATCTATCTATCTATCTATCTATCTATCTATCTATCTATCTATCTATCTATCTATCTATCTAACTTTCTATCTATCTATCTATCTATCTATCTATCTATCTATCTATCTATCTATCTATCTAACTTTCTATCTATCTATCTATCTATCTATCTATCTATCTATCTATCTATCTATCTATCTATCTATCTATCTATCTATCTATCTGATAAATCTATCTATCTGATAAATGTGTTAAAAAAAAACCTAGCTTTAACTTTGCAGCTAAGCTATGCAGATGCTTGAATTTCAAAATTGCTTAAAATTTCTTACAGTGTACAAACACAACTGTGGTTTGAAAGGGAAGTTTCGGTTTTGTTCTTTTTCATTGGACTTCAATGCTTGTTTTAAAGGGTCATGAGTCAGAAATGATTAAAGAAAATGTAATACAAGACCGTTTATTGTGAACGGACTGTGCGAGACCTAAGCATGTTAATGAGGAATGCTGCAGCCTTGCAGGGAGAACTATCAAGGGCACGTGGCCGTCTATTTCCATCTGATATTCCTTGACAGAACACAGTGTGTGTGTGAGTTGGCGAATGTGTTCAGCGATGACAAAGCAGCATGTCTGGCAAGACAAAATGTCCCAGCGAGACATGAATGTCAACAGTAGAGAAGATTATTTATAAAGGTGTTTATCAGGAGCTCTATATTTACCCTGATTCTGCACATCTCAATCACAGCACACATTCTGCTGTGTTTCTCTGCAGAATCATTGTAAAGAACCTGACTGTACATCAAGGCCCAACGCTTCAGAATCATCAGACACAATCATTTTTGGGCTTTATTCAGTAATAGCTCACTGCTTGTAGATTTAAATCTTATAAGCTAGGCAAAAGGAAGTATTTTCACATGGTATAGTCAATATGTCATGTTCCTTTGGGATAACATGTTATTGAAAATGAGTAATGTACTGTATTTACGTTTTTGCAGTCATTGAGATTTGGTCACCACTTGAAAAACAGCAGTTCTGGATGTGAATTTCTAATTACTTCATTATGGATATAAATTCTATTTTTTTAAAAATATTTTCATTGTGGATACTATTTTTTTAATAATTCATGTTGATTTATCTTTATTCTGGACATTAATTTTTATTGTAACTTCTTTGCAAATATTAATTGTCTAAAAGTTTATTCTAGTTTTTCATTGGAATAAAAATATTTTCTACATTATTTTAGAATCATCTGTGAAATGTCCTGATATTTTTATATCATTCACTACTTTTATTTGAAACCTTTAAAGTTGTAGAGAATTAGTGGCAAATTACACCATATTATAAATGTATTTGCAGTTTTATATTCCTGAAAACAGTGGTTTCAGACTTTTGATTAAAGTGTGCCTATTTTTACATTCTTCAAATGATCTAATAAACAGGTGCTACTAAACTATGGCCGGTCTGTGTTTTCTATCTCTTTGACAGCTTGGACAGAGATCAAAACCTTGCTGGGCAGCTCATTGTAAGGATAAGGACATTCACTGTGTCAAAGGGAAAGATAAGGATAAGGAGTAAAGGCCATGTGGTGAGTGTGAGGAGAAGTGAGATGAACTCACACAACCTTTCAGACAGCATTTTAGACAGTGACAATCATGAACATAAACAAGCTATGCTTATCGTGATTATATTCTTTATTGTTTTTCCAAGTGAAAATAAGTGAACACATCCTCTACAGATAACAGAAAAGTTTAAAATGACTGATATTTTATTATTATATTATATATTATTTTATATTTTACTATCATATTTTATTATCAACTTTTATCCCTGGGGTCATTGTGCATTGTGCTCAAACAAATTGTGCATGCTGAGAAAATCCACAACAAACACCACCTTCAGCACCGCATCATGGAGACTTGTGACAGCACAAAAATTTAAATAAGAGCCCTGTGACTTTTGACTCACCCTGTATAAATATATATATATATATATATATATATATACACACACACACACACACACACACACACACACACACACACACACAGGTACACCTTGCTAGTAAAAGGTTGGACCCCCTTTTGCATTCAGAACTGCCTTAATTCTTCGTGGCATACTTTCAACAAGGTGTTGGAAACATTCCTCAGAGATTTTGGTTGGTTATTTGAGTTACTGTTGCCTTTCTATCATCTCGAACCAGTCTGCCAATTCTCCTCTGACCTCTGACATCAACAAGGCAGTATCGTCCACACAACTGTCGCTCACTGGATATTTTCTCTTTTTCAGACCGTTCTCTGTAAACCCTAGAGATGGTTTTGCATGAAAATCCCAGTAGATCAGACAGTTTCTGAAATATTCAGACCTGTATGGCACCAACAACCACACCACGTTCAAAGTCACTTAAATCACCTTTGTTCCACATTCTGATGCTTGGTCTGCACTTCCACAATTTGTCTTGACCACCTCTACATGCCTAAATACATGGAGTTGCGACCATGTGATTGGCTGATTAGCTATTTGTGTTAATAAGCAATTGAACTGAGTGTATATATTTTCTAGTCTTGTTAAACTTATCTATAGAGCCCTGATAAACACCTGTTTGAGTTTTAGCAGCACAACCCTAAATCAGCCAATATTTTGGGGATTGATTTGGGTCACTGTAATGAAAATGGCTATGGCAGATTTAGAAAAAAATATGTAAATATAAATTAAATAAATATTCAAACTCTAAAATAAAGACATTATTTTTTATTTTATTTTATTTTTTATCATTATTTTTAGCAGTTGCAGTTTAACAATCCTGAAATCTTGGAATACTACAGCCCCCTCATCACCACCATTTCTCAGATTCCTGATCATCTCACATTGTACAGTGATATGCAAAAGTTTGAATACCCTCCAACCAAATTAAATGGTTGATTTTCTAAATGATAAAAAGTATACATCCTCTACAGGGAACAAACATAAATATAACATTTTTGTACAGTTCTATTTATTTACTGAGTTTAACATAAAATACTACATAAAACATAAAATGTGTCACAACTTTTGCACAATCCAAATTTTATGTCTTATTTTATTTATGTTAAATTCAGCATGAACAGTAATTGGGCAATAAAATGTACAGAAGTGTATTCTCTGTAGAGATGAACCTTTTTAGAAAACGAGTAAAATATTTTAACGAGAGGTGCCAAAACTTTTGTATATGGCTTAATATTTGCCGGTGTTGGACCTTCAGCACTTTTTGTAGCTTAACCAGGGATTACAGAACTGTAGGAGGGGAGAGAACTTTGAGAACTTTCTGGAGTTACTGTAAAAGTAATGGTGCAGGTGTTTCAGCTAAAATGGCCAATGGAAGTAAAGGTTTCTATTAAAACTGGGCACTCAGTGTAAATAGAACATCTGGTAGGAAAGAAAAGGAGTTTCAGGCATGGTCCTTCACGCAACTACATATAACAATTCAAGTAGGATGCTGAAAAAATTGCCCTATATGTACATAATTTAGGTAATTATTTGAAAAGTAAGCTAGCAGTGTTGACTGTGATAAATCTGTGTGAAGTGACTCTCTTAAGGCCAGCAGTGCTGAGTGACCTTCTTAACCATAACAGACAATGTGATATTTCTATCACAGCTGCTCTTTTTATACTCTACCGTCAAGCCTCTGACTCTGGTGGTATTTGTCTCTGGAGACGGTATGGAATGGCATGGCTGAAATATGACGCAGTGTCTTCCTCAGGATTGTTGTTCAATGTCACGTGTCATAATTGTCATAATGCCACAGACACTGCCTTCTGTCATAATCCCTCATAACCAATCATTGACCTTTATAAGCACAGCTCTTCACTACAACCAAACCAATTCAAATTTTCCAGCTGACCTTTCAGTGCCTGGACTGGAATGATCTCTTAGTCAGGTGGCCTTTGCTAAGGCAGCTGGGGATGGACATTAGTGGGACAACTGTTCACATGCACAAGACAAAAGGTATATGTAAAGTATTGAATAAGTTCATACTGGGACACAAGATGTGGTCTGAAGAACCATGTCAATGTAGTACTTTTTATAATAATAAATATTTTGACAAAAAATTGTTTATTTTCTTTACCTAGTAAATCAGACAGGTAAATGTTGCAGTTGGATGTGGGAAAGAACAACAATTTTTTATGGGTGGGTGTGGGCAGGGGCAACACTGGATTTTGCAAGTGAGTTCAAGCAGGAACAATGGTGGACTTTGTGGGTGACTGTCATCTGGAATTAAACCTAATTTTGCATGCAGGAGTGGGCAGGAAAGACACTAAATTTTGCAGATAGATGCAAAGGTACAAAACTAAGTTTACCCATGGGTGCAAGCAGAAGTGACACTAGATTTTGAGTGTAGATGTGGAAAAGAATAACCTTAGGTTTGGGAGGCATTCCTGCAAGCAGGAATGACACTAGATTTTATAGGCAAGTGTGGACAAGAATGACACCAGATTTTGGGAGTGCATGCAAGAAGTAATGCCATAAAGTTTTACACACACACGTTCTGCCCTGGTCGTGGAACACTGGACCAACTCTTTACCCTCTCCAGGATTCTGGAGGGTTCATGGGAGTTTGCCCAACCAGTCCACATGTGCTTTGTGGATTTGGAGAAGGCATTCGACTGTGTTCCCCGGGGTATTCTGTGGGAGGTTCTTCGGGAGTATGGGGTACATGGCTCTTTGCTACGAGCCATTCAGGCCCTGTACAAACAAAGCAGGAGTTTGGTTCGCATGGCCGGCAGTAAGTCAGACTTGTTCCCAGTGAGAGTTGGACTCCGTCAGGGCTGCCCTTTGTCATCGATTCTATTCATAATTTTTATGGATAGAATTTCTAGGCGCAGTCAGGGGATGGAGGGTGTCCGGTTTGGTGACCTCAGGGTCACATCGCTGCTGTTTGCAGATGATGTGGTCCTATTGGGGACATCAGGCCGTGAACTTCAGCTTTCACTGGATCGGTTTGCAGCCGAGTGTGAAGCAGCCGAGATGAGGATCAGTACCTCCAAATCCGAGGCCATGGTTCTCACGCGGGAAAGGGTGGAGAGCCCTCTATGGGTCGGGGATGAGCTCTTGCCTCAAGTATCTCGGGGTCTTGTTTACGAGTGATGGTACAAGGGAGCGGGAGATTGACAGGCGGATTGGTGCTGGGTCAGCAGTGATGCGGGCTCTTTACCGGTCTGTTGTGGTAAAGAAAGAGCTGAGCCATAAGGCAAGGCTCTCGATTTACTGGTTGATCTACGTTCCCACCCTCACCTATGGTCATGAGCTTTGGGTAATGACCGAAAGAACGAGATTGCAAATACAAGCGGCCGAAATGAGTTTCCTCCGCAGGGTGGCTGGACTCTCCCTTAGAGATAGGGTGAGAAGTTCGGTCATCCGGGAGGGACTCAAAGTAGAGCCGCTGCTTCTTCACGTCGAGAGGAGCCAGTTGAGGTGGTTCGGGCATCTGGTTAGGATGCCTCCTGGACGCCTCCCTTGGGAGGTGTCACAGGCAAGTCCACCGGGGAGGAGACCCCGGGGAAGACCCAGGACACGCTGGCGTGATTATATCGCCCAGCTGGCCTGGGAGCGCCTCGGAATCCCTCCCAGGGAGCTAGCGGAAGTGGCTGGGGAAAGGGAGGTCTGGGCCTCATTGCTCAGGATGCTGCCCCCGCGACCCGAACCCCGGAGAAGCGGAAGATGATGGATGGATGGATGGATGGATGGATGGATGGATGGATGGATGGATGGATGGATGGATGGATGGATGGATGGATGAATGATAGTGAGAGTTATTAAATTTCAAAACTTTAATTGAGCAAACAGAACAGAGTGGTATATATTTTATATATTATATATTATTATATATGGTATATATTATTTCAATCTTTTTATTTTTATATTCAGAAAAACAAATCCTAATTTTATCTCAGTCACTCCCTGGTCTTAGTCTTGATATGGACATGACTATAAAAAATATTCGTCTTGACAAAGACTCAATGTGTCTCAGGCTCTGTCTTGACTCTTAGTCAGCTCTAGTTGTCTTGACTACAAGCAAGCAAGCAAAATTTATTTATATAGTGCATTTTACAACAGATTTTACAAAAGCAGCTTTACAGAACAATGAGTATTACAGAAAGAAAAGAAAAGAAAAGAAAAGAAAAGAAAACCGGCTCCAAGCTCCCATGAGCAAGCCAGCACTACAACACTACTGAAAAAGCAAACTTCAGACACCAAACATATCTTGACTGATAATCTACATTCGGAGATTGATCACTGAACTTTTCCTTCAACACACACGCTAAACCTGCTACAGCAGTCTCTTTTCCATATAAGGCATTGTATTCAATTCCCTGTTAACCTGAGATCTTTGCCTCTCTCGTTATTGCTGAGTGCCCTCTGGACTGAGTATTCCTCCGTTCTCACTTCGTCGCTCTGAGGCTGCCCCCAGCGTAGATGTGTATGAATGCTGCATTGACTTTGACCCTCTCTCTCCTGCCAGCAGCAGCAGCTGACCGCTTGGACCAAAGCCAAATGGGCGACTTAATCCATGGCATCGTGCGGCTGGCCATGTCCACACTGGCTCTGTTCCAGAGAGAAGGGTGGGCTAATTCTCCTCTTAACAAGCTGCATACTCATTCATAAAAAAACAGGCTGTAAATCTTTACACAAATATGCAGTATAATGCAGCGTGGTGTGTAATCAGGTTGCACTTTGCCATTGTTGCTTTGAAAGAAGCACTCCTTGAATTTACTCAATAAAAAAATTATATATTTTTTGCATTTATTTATGCATGAAATACATTTCAAATAGACTGAGCTTAATTTTGAAATGCAATTCAAACCCTGAAAGTGAAAATAAGTTAACATTAAATAAGACATTTCTAAAAAATTCCATCTATTTTCTTTAACATATTGGCAATACATTTAAAAATATTTATGTAAAATGTGTCATAACTTTTGCACAGATAACATTTTATATTACATTTTTCCCAATATGTTAAATTTAACAAACATACAGTAACAGTGGGTGTAAATGTGTGTTCTCTGTAAAGTATATTTCACTTTAAAAATTAATAAAATGTCATCTGATCAGGGCACACAAACTTTTGCACATGACTATTAATGTACATATACATATTTTCCACATTGCCATATGAATAAGAAAACAATGCTTGCCTTTCATTTTACTTTGTTTTAGGAGATATTCTGTTGATGTGATATATTTTATTAATGTAGAATCTTTGTAAGCATTAATGAAGTATATTCAATTCACTCTTCCAAAACAGAGTCAACAGAGCAGCTACAAAGACTGTGTATGTTTATATGTTGGTAGTATTCCATCCCTCCATGCATAACAATGAATTGATGGGAAATAATGGATTACGTAATGGAATGCTGGATGTAGTGGGTGAGCCGGTACGTGCCACCAGTCCAGTTTGTGTTGTGGATTTGCGTCAGCAGCTCGAGAAGACAACTGTTCAGTGCCAGGACAGAACGACTGTGAAGCTCGAAAAGGGGGACAAAGACAACTTGGTCAAGACAACTTGCTGAAGTGCAAACCAAGCATCAGAATGGTTAAGAAAGGTGATTTAAGTGACTTTGAACATGGCGTGGTTGTTGCCCAACCAACCACTCTGAGGAATTTTTCCAACACCTTGTTGAAAGTGTGACACGAAGAATTAATGCAGTTCTGGAGGCAAAATGTGGTTCAACCTTTTACTAGCAAGGTGTACCTAATAAAGTGGCCAGTGAGCGTATGTTTCTGACTGACAGAGCTGAGACAATAAAAGTAGGAAAATAACCTTCAGCAGTCTAGCCTACCTACCTAGGTTGAGCACATATTGTATATAATGCATATTAAAACTGTAATGTAACTGTAATAATCATATCACTTAGCTTAGCTGCCACTGTCTCATGCCTTCAATTTGTTAGTGAAATTGAAGAACCTGCTTCAATCACCCAAAGTCAAAAACAAAAGATGAAAAAAAAAACATAAGACGGTAATCTGATTGGTTGCACACACTGTGATATCCATTTCATTCATATCATTGCAATCCTTATATTTTTTTTATTTTTAACACATCCCATCCAACACCACATGGCTACTTATGACAAACCCAATGCTTCTTATAAAATTAATGGGGTTTGTTGCCATGCCAGACTAATGTGAATACTGCACAAGCCCATAAAATCAAGCCTTAAAGACATCTGACATACTCCCACTATAACCCACCAAAAACTCCTACCAAATCTAACCCAACAGGTCTGACTTTTCAATGAATATTTTAGGCCTAGTCAATCATCTGACATCACTTTAATAAAGGCATTTCTCTTACTGAAGCCAAAATAGAAGGTAAATTCTGCAAGAATAGGAAGAAACTGAAGACAGCTGCAGTAAAGGCCTGGCAGACCATCACCATGGTAGAAACCTAGCATCTGGTGATGTCTATGGGTTCCAGACCGCAGACATCCATTGACTACAAAGGATGTGCAGCCAAGTTTGAAAAATGACAGTTTAATTGATAATTGTTTGTTTGTGTAATTACCTTTGAGCCTCTAAAATGGGGGGCATTAACAGTGACTTTGTTGACCCCACTGATTAAATAAATCATGATTAAATCAGGGCCTACTGTTGTAGAAAGGAAAGAAAACTGAGTCAACATTTCTCATTGAGGCAGCAGGCAGATCAAATTGTGCAAAAACATCATACCCTTATCAGAGCCTTTATAACGCAGCTTACTCTACAAGCTATTACATGATTTCAGACTTAAACATTCTTCACATGTAGACCAAAGTGTTTAAATTGGCTTAAATTTGGATTTCTTTGATTGCTTTGATCATCACTTTTTGAACAACAGAACGAACCCTGTGTAGATCAGAACCAGGGGCATGTGAGAAGCAGCAAACACCTGAGATAACACACTCTGCACTTTGAAGATAAGGTGCTAACGTTTTACAGCGCTAGCAAAAACATCCGACTGTAACCTTTCAGTTACGCAAGCAACACAGTGATAGTAACTTTGATCTCTGTATATAGCAGATGGTTAGAAAGTTCTCGCCTTTCTAACCATCCTTGCCTGCCAAACTGGTTTAGGTCACTTTCTCATGGGAAGAATTAGCAAATTAACTCTCAGCCCCTGAAGCTAGCCTCCATCCTCTCTGTCTTCAGACGCTGGGTCAGCAAGGGGCAGGACCCGGGGGTATTAGGGGCAGATTGGCACAATGAAGGTGTGGATTACTGCACCAGCAAGGGCAAAGGGGTTAATCTCTCTGGGGAAGTTTTGGATCAGCAGACATTCGTCCCCTTAATCAGCAGACAGCTGCTAAAACAGACACGACTGATCTAGTCAACAACAAACATTGACAACAACAGACAAAATGCAGTAAAACGGAATAAAAAGCCTGTTTTGATCATCATTCAGCTCCTCAGTGGTCAGTCATGTATGAAAGCATGGAAGCTAAACTGAACAGCTTAGCAAGCCAGTTTTCATGCTTGCTTGTTGTAGCTTAGGTGAACTAATTCATTTATTTAGGTATTAACACATTAATAATGTCACCAAACTCCTGAACCAAGTTCAAATAGTTGTCCCACATTCATGCAATAAATTATAACTTGATGACCATCAAAGTGCAAACTGAAGGTTGGGACTATGCCAGTATTATAATTATATCCACTATCTGTTCAACTGTGTCTTATCTGTAGATTAGCTTGCATATTAATTACAACTCCTAGCTGTACACCCTGTTCCTACATATATTGTTTCTTCGTATTCTTTTCTTTTTGACCTTGACTGGTTTCTTGTTTAGTTTTTTTTGTTTTCGATATGCTTCATGTAACACTGCCTGTACTCTGACCCCTGCTGTGATTATAAATGAAATTCCTGAAATGCCCTTTTCAGAGAAGACAGTTCAAGCAAACAAGGTTGTTTGTAATAATAACTATCACATTAGAAGTGTTTGTTTGCAATTTCCTAAAAAGGTCTAAAAGTAAGTATGAACACACACACACACACACACACACACACACACACACACACACACTTTACACATATACATATATATACATACTGTGCGAAAGTTTTAGTGCTGGGCTTTTTATTATTAATTAATATTCTTTAATTTTTTTCAGAATATATATATATATATATATATATATATATATATATATATATAATTACAGATATTAGTGATGTATGTAATGAGAAATTCTTCTGGAGCCAGGAAAGAGCTTGTATGAATGCAGATATTTTTTAGATCATTGATTATGGATGTGTTGAAACATTGGCTTTGAGAAAATCTGTTTGAAGTACTGGCCTCAAAACTGCCAATAAGATTTCAGAAGGTGCGCTTTACTTCAGGTAATGTTACTGAACCTAGTCTGCATTAGAACTGTAGCAAAATTCTTACAGTCTGTTAAATTCATATTCAAATGTTTGTGTCTGTTGTGCAAAATCAACATATATTAACATTGATCTGGAAGATATTTCACCTCCTGATGCCTACAGTGGTGGGTAGAACAGAAATGGGCATTTCAGCTTTCATGTCAGTTTCTATCAGTTGCTAAATTTAGTCTGGTGTAAGGTAAAGTAACACACTTTTTTCTCTAATGGCAGAGAAAGGAGGATGTAGATACCTGCAAGAGAAAAAGCAGCAGAGGGATATAAAAAGAGAAAACAGTCCATTCATACAGAGCTTTTGAAATTTATGCTCTGATCTTTAAAATATAGCGGTGGGTAAAATACAGCGGTAAAATACATCCAGCTTATGTGTCTCAGAATACAACGTCTTCCTCTTGGCCTTCTTTAATAAGGACATATGAGGGATGTTTTCCTGAGTCTGACATAATTTAAAGCAAATAAAAAGCACTGCTCACTGCTGCTCATCTCACTCTGACTGGACTCACGTGATGATCGCTGTCATGGTAACGTTTACTCTAAGCGCTCCTCCATGTATGCG
This sequence comes from Pygocentrus nattereri, assembly GCF_015220715.1. Lineage (NCBI taxonomy): Eukaryota > Metazoa > Chordata > Actinopteri > Characiformes > Serrasalmidae > Pygocentrus > Pygocentrus nattereri. The sequence goes on from NC_051229.1 coordinate 27,009,539, forward strand.
CGTCATTTTGCATTGGATTACTTATAGCGTGCATGTAAACGAAGATTTTCGAGTGTGCATATAAACATGTCAGTCTGAATCTGTAATCAGAATGTATTCAATCGGATTGGCAAAAATCCAGCCAGTGTTGTTGCTTTGGTCTGTGGACCCTCCCTGGTCCTGCCCCCTTGTCATCTGTTCCACCTGTCTATGGTCTGTAGCTCCACCAGTCATAAAATAATGAAGATCTGCCAGTTGCGCATGTTAATGCATAGCAAGGTTAAATTAGGAAATATTTCCATTCTTCTGAGCAAACTATCTTCAATTTTCCAAATGTACAATGGTCCTACTGCTAAAAAAACACCATACATTTTAAACAAGAATACAGTCAGGAGACTGTATACAGTCACCTCCACTCCTTGTAGAAACCAATTTGAGGTCATTGTCTTGCTAAAACATCCATCTTCTTCCCAGATTCAGTTTAATTCAGTTCATCAGTTGGCTGATGAAATTCCCATTTAGGTAGACATGTTACATCTTTTCATTCACATTTCATTCACATTTCATTAATGCACTTGCACTGTTTGCAGAGAAGCATCTCCATTTCATGATGCTCCCGCCTTCTTGCTTCACTGTGGGATCATACACACAACCCTTCTTTCTCCAAACATGACGAGCTGAATAACTGCCAAAGAGTATTATTTATGTTTTTCGTAACCAGTGAATGTTGTTCCGAGACGGTTCTAATTTGTCAGAATGCTTGTGTGCAGAGTTTGATGCATATCTCTGCCTTTTTTAGCAGAAGACTTCAATATAGATTGTAAGAACAGTTCACTGATTATTATTCTGAGTACAACTGTTGTGGTCCTGCAGCTCGTTTCAAGTGACTGCTGGCTTCTCTCTTACCTTCCTTATCATTAGTCTGAGGGAAATCTTATATGCTGTACCTGTCCATGAACTTCTATGGAACTTTGAATATCCAAAATGTTAACTTTACAGAAGAAGGAAAAACATTCTTAACTTGTAATAGAAGTTAATGTAGCAGTATTTCTTTTTCACGTAATTTTGGAACTTTCTATTGGTGCATTTATCATAAAACAAAATACTTTTAAGCTTCTAATTTAAAATGTTTTTAAAAAATGGCAAAATGGAGAAACAAGGTGACAGCGATGATGTTATCAGACCGTTCATACTGAAAGGATGTTTAAGGTCTTTGCTATGTGTCTGTAGCTTTTTTTTTTCATTTAAGTGTTTACTCATGTTGTCCCTGAGAACTTTACGAACCTTCTTCAACTTCTCAAAGTTTTCCCAACCAATAGTAGCATCTTTTGTAATGACACCAGATTGAATTTGCATGAGGCCTTTTTTTTATTGTTTATGTATTACAGATTACTGTGTAGAACTTCAATTATCGATATATTTAACCTTTTCATTTACACAAATCAGCCATAACATTATGACCACCCTCCTTGATTCTGCACTCATTGTCTATTTTATCAGCTCCACTTACTGTATAGGTGCACTTTGTAGTTCTACAGTTACAGACTGTAGTCCATCTGTTTCTCTGATACTTTGTTACCCTGTTCTTCAGTGGTCAGGACCCCCATGGACCTTCACAGAGCAGGTACTATTTGGGTGGTCATTTTCAGCACTGCAGTAATTTTGACGTGGTGGTGGTGTATTAGTGTGTTTTGTGCTGGTACGAGTGGGTCAGACACAGCAGTGCTACTGGAGTTTTTAAACACTGTGTCCACTTACTGTCCACTCTATTAGACACTCCTACCTTGTCAGTCCACCTTGTAGATGTAAAGTCAGAGACGATAACTCATCTGCTGCTGCACAGTTTGTGTTGCTCATCCTCTAATCCTTCATCAGTGGTCACAGGACGCGGCCCACAGGACGCTGTTGGCTGGATATTTTTGGTTGGCGGACTATTCTTAGTCCAGCAGTGACATTAATGTTTTAAAAAAGTGGGTTAACAAAGTATGCCGATAAAGAGATGGACTACAGTCTGTACACTGTGCACAATTATTAGGCAAGTGAGTATTTTGACCATATTATCATTTTTAGGCATATTTTCTAACTCCAAGCTGGATAAACTTGAATGCTTAATGGATTTAAGCATAGCAGGTGATGTGTATCTCTGTAATGATGGAGGGTGTGGCCTAAGGAGGTCAACACCCTATATCAAGGTATGCATAATTATTAGGCAGCTTTTTTCTTTAGGCAAAATGGGCCAAAAAAGAGAGTGAACTGACTCTGAAAAGTTAAAAATGACCAAAAGTCTCTCAGAGGGATGCAGAACTCTTGAAATTGCTAAGATATTGGGGCGTGATCACAGAACCATCAAACATTTTGTTGCAAATAGTCAAAAGGGTCGCAAGAAACGTGCTGAGAAAAAAAGACGCAAAATAACTGCCAAGGATTTGAGAAGAATCAAGCATGAAGCTACCAGGAACCTATTATCTTCCAGTTCTGTCATTTTCCAGAACTGCAACCTAGCTGGAGTATCAAGAAGTACAAGATGTTCAGCGCTCAGAGACATGGCCAAGGTAAGGGAGGCTGAAACCCGACCACCACTGAACAAGACACATAAGCTGAAGCGTCTAGACTGGTCCAAGAAGAATCAGAAGACAGATTTTTCAAAGGTTTTATGGACTGATGAAATGAGAGTGACTCTTGACGGACCAGATGGATGGGCCCGTGGCTGGAACAGTAACGGGACAGAGCTCCAGTTCGAGTCTGACGCTAGCAAGGTGGAGGTGGGGTACTGGTATGGGCTGGTATTATTAAAGATGAGCTGGTTGGACCTTTTCGGGTTGAAGATGGGCTCAAAGTCAACTCCCAAGCCTACTGCCAGTTTTTAGAAGACACTTTCTTTAAGCAGTGGTACAGGAAGAATCTGCATCTTTCAAAAAGACAATGATTTTTATGCAGGACAATGCTCCATCACATGCATCCAAGTACTCCTCTGCATGGCCAGCCAGTAAAGGTGTTAAAGATGAAAAACTTATGACATTGCCCCCTTCCTCACCTGACCTGAACCCAAATGAGAACTTGTGGGCAATTCTTAAATGGGAGATTTACAGTGAAGGAAAACAGTACACCTTTCTGAACAGGGTCTGGGAGGCTGTGGTTGCTGCTGCACAAAAAGTTGATCGTCAACAGATCAAGAAACTGACAGACTCCATGAATGGAAGGCTTATCACTTTTACTGAAAAGAAGGGTGGCTGTATTGGTCACCATTTTTTTTTTTTTTATTTCTCAGAAATGTTCATTGGAAAGCTTTGTGTTGTTTGTTTATAATTCTCACTTGAACAGATGGAAATAAAAAAGTGAGATGGGAAAATGTGTGTTTTTTATTTAGTTGCGTGATAATTCTGCACCATCATAGTTGCCCAATAAATGTGCACATATAGATATTCTCCTAAGAAAAACAAAACTTCACTTTATTTTTCTTGAACATTCATGTTTGAGGTTTATTAACATTTTGGATTAACCGAGAGCACTGTAGTTGGTCATTAATAAAAATAATCCTCCAAAATAAGACTTGCCTAATAATTGTGCACACAGTGTAACTGTAGAACTACAAAGTGCACGTATACAGTAAGTGGAGCTGATAAAATGACAGTGAGAGTAGAAACAAGGAGGTGGTCATAGTGTTACGCCTGATTGGTTTATTTATAATTTAATACAAGTCTAAGTACCTTTTTCCTGAAAAATTCTAACCCCTATTGTTTGGATTTTACATACATAGACTCCCAAAAAACAACATACTTTTCACACAGCAGTACTGGAGCAGCCTCCATTAAACTACGGGTGGAGCAATAGGATTGAGTGCAGCACAAGAAAAATGCATTATGATACAGTCAAAGGCAGACATTTCAATTTGCAAATTATTTAAGAAGCAAATTTCAGACTTTTGGATAATCGACTGCATCTGGGCTAAGGGGGCTAACTTTGAATGTGAGCATGTGTTTCTTTTTCACCAGGGCTTCTATGCCATAGCTATTCATGAATATCAGCAGACCTCAATGGACAAACAGCACCATTGATACAGACTCCTGAAACAATAGTCACATCGGTGGTCGGTGGTGTTCAGAGTGTTTGGCTTTGAGGAGGCGGCATTGCCAAGCTCTAGTGGGTCACGCAAAGCCACAGTCAGCTCCCTCACCACTCCAGCTTGTTTGGGAGCTCGTTCCTGTTCTCTAAACAGAGCCAAGGCAAACTCCTAATTAATCACATAACTACTGAAAGAACAGAACATCCTGTGACTTCTGTTCCCCTGTCTTTACACTGCTAACATTGTTCAGAATGAAATAGAAATTTATGTTTTTATTCCACCTGAGATTCATGGATTTGGGCCAGCTGCAATGTTGATATGGTTTAATGTGAAGTTTTATATTAACTTTTTTCTTTAGATTGTTAATAATGAAAACTTGTAACTACTGTCAGTGTAACTTAAAAAAAAAACACTATAAATTATAGCCACAAAACATGTGCCTGTGTTACAACTATGTAAGGAAATGTGCAGGTATATATTTAATTTTCGTAAAGATATGTGCACATATGATTTATACTTACATACAGAATTGTGCACACACATTTAAAAACCCTTTAATGTTATGCTCAAACATTTGGTAGAGCTCAATTTGGTAGAGCACATTTTGAGTCTATATATGTTCTGATTTTGCCACAAAGTGGCAGTCTGGAAGATGTGAATATTTTAAAAACTGTGGGGTCAAAAAACAGCAGTTGTTTTTATAATTGCCCCAAGCAAATAACAAATACAGAAATACTCTAAAATCACTTGGAAGAAAATATTTTTACATTGACTTACTTTGAAAGGTAACTCAAGTGTTTTTGCCCTTTCCTGTAAAGTTACTATTTTACTATTGTTTTTCATTGGACAATGACGATATGCAGTATGCAGTAAGGATAGGTCAGTTGTCATATTTATGTAAGCATGCGTGTACAGGTGTATGAATATATTATAAAGAATATGTGCTTATATGTATTATAGCTACATAAGAATACATGCATGTATACATTATAGCAGTGTAAGTCTGTAAGTATGCATATGTGTATAATAATTATGTCAGAAAACCTGCATGTTTGTATTGTAGCTATGCAAGAATATTTACATCTATATATATAAATGCTTACATCTAGCTTACAGATTACATATACAGAATGATACATGCATGAATGTATTATAGCTGCATAAGGACACATAGGTGGATGTTTAATATTCATGCATGAATACATGCAAGGATGTATTATAGCCACATAAAAATATGTGAATTATTCTTCTTATTGCAAAGTAAGAATATATGCATGAATGTATTTTAATAACATAAAAATGCATACATGTATGTATTATTGTATCATCACTGTCAGTAATGCTACGTAATATATCACTGCTTTCGTAAAAAAAATCTCCATTTTTGTCATTTTTCAGTTTTTGACATAATTTGAAAATGCCTATTGCCTTTTAAATTGTAAATTGCAGGACAAATGGACCAAAAAAAGTGGCCCAAAATTATGTGAAAAGATGTCTGGTTTTGTTCCAACAGTGAAGATATGTCAATGCATGTAATATAGCTATGCAAGTATTATATATATATATATATATATATATATATATATATATATATACACTGCTCAAAAAAATAAAGGGAACACTTAAACAACACAATATAACTCCAAGTAAATCAAACTTCTGTGAAATCAAACTTAAGAACTTAGTCCACTTACGAAGCAACACTGATTGACAATCAATTTCACATGCTGTTGTGCAAATGGAATAGACAACAGGTGGAAACTATTGGCGATTAGCAAGACACACTCAATAAAGGAGTGGTTCTGCAGGTGGGGACCACAGACCATTTCTCAGTACCTATGCTTTCTGGCTGATGTTTTGGTCACTTTTGAATGTTGGTGGAGCTTTCACACTCGTGGTAGCATGAGACGGACTCTACAACCCACACAAGCTCATCCAGGATGGCACATCAATGCAAGCTGTGGCAAGAAGGTTTGCTGTGTCTGTCAGCCGGCCTGACATCCACAGATGGGAGTTGTGCTCACAGCCCAACACCATGCAGGATGCTTGGCATTTGCCAGAGAACACCAGGATTGGCAAATTCGCCACTGGCGCCCTGTGCTCTTCACAGATGAAAGCAGGTTCACAATGAGCACATGTGACAGACGTGACAGAGTCTGGAGACACCGTGGAGAGTGATCTGCTGCCTGCAACATCCTTCAGCATGACCGGTTTGGCAGTGGGTCAATAATGGTGTGGGGTGGCATTTCTTTGGAGGGCCGCACAGCCCTCCATGTGCTCGCCAGAGGTAGCCTGACTGCCATTAGGTACTGAGATGAGATCTTCAGACAACTTGTGAGACCATATGCTGGTGCGGTTAGCCCTGGGTTCCTCCTAATGCAGGACAATGCTAGACCTCATGTGGCTGGAGTGTGTCAGCAGTTCCTGCAAGATGAAGGCATTGAAGCTATGGACCGGCCCGCCCGTTCCCCAGACTTGAATCCGATTGAGCACATCTGGGACATCATGTCTCGCTCCATCCACCAACGCCACGTTGCACCACAGACTGTCCAGGAGTTGGCGGAGGCTTTAGTCCAGGTCTGGGAGGAGATCCCTCAGGAGACCAACCGTCACCTCATCAGGAGCATGCCCAGGCATTGTAGGGAGGTCATACAGGCACGTGGAGGCCACACACAATACTGAGCCTCATTTTGACTTGTTTTAAGGAAATTACATCAAAGTTGGATCAGCCTGTAGTTTTTCCACTTTAATGTGTGTGTGACTCCAAATCCAGGCCTCCATTGGTTAATACATTTGATTTCCATTGATGATTTTTGTGTGATTTTGTTGTCAGCACATTCAACTTTGTACAGAACAAAGTATTCAATGAGAATATTTCATTCATTCAGATCTAGGATGTGTTATTTGAGTGTTCCCTTTATTTTTTTGAGCAGTGTATATATAATTAGTATGTAAGAATACAAGTATGTATGTATAGCAACATTTGGGCTTGTGCATGTATGTATTGTAGTTACATAAGTGTATGAATGTAGGTATTATATTACTGCTGTCGGAACAAAACCTTGTATCTCCAAAATGGTAACTTTGCAGGAGAAGGAACATACTTATAAATAAAGGAACTTTATTTATAATAGAAGTCAATGGAACCAGAATTTTTTACAAGTCATATTGGGTCATTGATCCATTAATCATGAAATTTACACACAATGTAAAGTGTAGCATGTATTTTCAAATTATGTCAAAAACTGAACAATGACAAAGGGATATACAGGGTTTTGTTCCCACAGCAGCAATATTTATGTTAGACTAGATGTAATATACCTATGACAGGCTACATGTATGGATGTACATATAAGGATTTATGAAAGATGTATTATGACTATGGAAGCAAAAATGTATGAAAAAAGGTATATATTTGCATGTATGCCAGTATGTATGTGTTATAGCAAATGTTCATGGATGTATCATAAGTGCATTAGGATATTTGCATATGTGTTAGCATACATGCACGTATCCTCTGGTGGACTGGATTGATCCCAGTTGACAGAGGGGAGCTGAACCATACTGACCCTGCAGTGACCCATCTGGTGACCGTGGGAAAGAGTCATTTACCCTGAGGCTCAATAGAGTCCACACACACATAGCACCTGAAAACAGAGAATGCAGCCAAACACCCGCCTCTTTATCGCCCTCTGTGTTTCAACACTGTGCTTAGTTTGTTTGGAAACAAATGTGGCTTTATTATCCACCTACAAGGTTGTACTACAAGAATCAAAGGTTTGTGTCAACAGATATCATTCATCACGTATAGGCTGGTTAATGCTTTAGGCTCAGGAGTTGTAGTAGCTGACCAGTTCACTGTGTTTTTTCAGCTCTTTTCTGTTAACATATTGTACTAATCATTTATGTGCAACACTTTACTTGAACCCTACTATATAACACTGACATAACCATGCCATAGACTTGTAATAGTAATGGTGGCACTTGTTATATGGGTCATGGGTCATGTCAACTCATGACAGTATGAGACACTGCCATGGCATATTTAAGGCATGGTTATGTCAGTGTTATGTATTAAGATTACCTGTTTCTTCTTGTACACAAAGAAAAAAAGGTAATGTGCATCTACACATTTCATTCATCAAGGTACAAACAATGTAAAGAATGCTTTAAAGGTCCAACAATGTACATCACATACATTTGTTGCTAAGAGAAAGTTATATATTTGTACCTTTTTATAAGAAAATGTTATAAAACAGGACAGTGACATAAAAAAAAACTTACAAATATAAATTCAGTTGAATATGATACAATTAGGCTCCCTAATAAAAGGCGAATCATTGAGGGGTACAACCAAGGTGCTACCGCAGTGATCATTCTCTATACTCACTCTCTGAGGGTATAGAATGAAACTATTGCAATGTAGTATTGTGGACATTTGAAGCAGTAGCCAGGATTTTATCCAGATGTCGAATAAATTCAGGAAAATAACTGAAATGATGCAAAAGATTATGCAAAGTAGTTTCCATAAACCCCATTAAAGACAACACAGCTGTCAACATTACATTCTTCTAAGTAATATGGAACGAGTCTACAAGGCAAATCTGTCAGGCTGCTCACCTGCTCTTTGCTATTTAGTTTAATTTTGTAGCTGTATTTCATGTCATAAGAGAGCAGAGATAAAATGCACTGACATAATAAAATCGCTCAAGATCAGCTGCAGTCAACTTGTATCTGTTTTCTCTCTAAAATCACAAGTTTAATCTCAATTCATTTGGACAGACCCCAGCTGTCTGTTGAAAATCAGTTGATGTGAACTAATGTTAGAGTTAGGACTAGAATGACCAGTGTGAGGGTTAGGTTACGGTTCTGGCTTGAGGTGAGGGCCAGCTGCAACCTTTTAAGGGCCTTAAGCAGGATTTATCTGTTGGGCTCCCATCTGACTCATGTACTATAAAACTAAAGGCTAATTAATGATGATTACTACAAACTGTCTAAATTCACAGCCTGAGTATCTAAACCTGGATTAATCACAGCCTGAGTATCTAAACCTGGATTAATCACTGCCTGAGTGTCTAAACCTGGATTAATCACTGCCTGAGTGTCTAAACCTGGATTAATCACTGCCTGAGTATCTAAACCTGGATTAACCACAGCCTGAGAATCTAAACCTGGATCCATCACAGCCTGAGTATCAAAACCTGGACTATTCACACATTGAGTATCCAAATCTGGATTAATCACAGCCTGAGTATCTAAACCTGGATAAATCACACCCTGAGTATCTAAACCTGGATTAATAACACCTTGAGTATCTAAACCTGGATTAATCACTGCCTGAGTATCTAAACCTGGATTAATCACTGCCTGAGTGTCTAAACCTGGATTAATCACAGCCTGAGTATCTCAACCAGCCTGATTATCTAAACCTGGATTAATCACAGCCTGAGTATCTAAACCTGGATCCATCACAGCCTGAGTATCAAAACCTGGACTATTCACACATTGAGTATCCAAATCTGGATTAATCACAGCCTGAGTATCTAAACCTGGATAAATCACACTCTGAGTATCTAAACCTGGATTAATAACACCTTGAGTATCTAAACCTGTATCCATCACAGCCTGAGTATCAAAACCTGGACTATTCACACATTGAGTATCCAAATCTGGATTAATCACAGCCTGAGTATCTAAACCTGGATAAATCACACCCTGAGTATCTAAACCTGGATTAATAACACCTTGAGTATCTAAACCTGGATTAATCACTGCCTGAGTATCTAAACCTGGATTAATCACTGCCTGAGTGTCTAAACCTGGATTAATCACAGCCTGAGTATCTCAACCAGCCTGATTATCTAAACCTGGATCCATCACAGCCTGAGTATCAAAACCTGGACTATTCACACATTGAGTATCTAAACCTGGATTAATCACTGCCTGAGTATCTAAACCTGGATTAATCACAGCCTGAGTATCTCAACCAGCCTGAGTATCTAAATCTGGATTAATCAAAGCCTGAGTATCAAAACCTGGAATATTCACACATTGAATATCTAAATCTGGATTAATCACAGCCCGAGTATCTAAATCAAATTATGATTAATCACCACCTGAGTATCTAAATCTGGATTAATCACTGCCTAAGTATCTAAACCTGTGTCAATCACACCCTAAGTATCTAAACCTGTATTAGCAACAACCGAGGATCTAAACCTGGAGTATTCACACCTTGAGTATGTAAATCTGGATTAACCACAGCCTAAGTATCTAAACCTGGATTATTCACACCTTGAGTACATAAACCTGGATTAATCACAGCCTGAGTATCAAAACCTGGACTATTCACACCTTGAGTATATAAACCTGGATTAATCACAGCCTGAGTATCAAAACCTGGACTATTCACACCTTGAGTATATAAACCTGGATTTATCACAGCCTGAGTATCAAAACCTGGACTACTCACACAATGAGTATATAAACCTGGATCCATCACATCCTGAGCATCTAAACTTAATCTTTACTCATCACAGTGTAAGTATCTAAACGTAGATTATGAAAGAAAGTTGGTAACTGCTGTTGTAAAATTTGTTAACTACATTTCTGATTGTTGGGGTTTTTTGAAATTGAAACTCTGTCCAAGTTTAACTTGATTCATCAGACAGACCTCTGATCCATTACTTCTTCTTGACAAACTACAAGCCGAAACAAATGCCATACTGTTTATACCACAAAAATTAAACACACCCTTTATCTTTAAGCCTTTTCTCCTCATCTCTGTTTCTTCTGCATTTTTCTGCTCCAGATGCATATGTTTGTTTTTGAGACATGATTTACCCCTCGCTCAAGCATCTTAACAGCACAATTCTAAGCCAGAAGTTGTTTGGGGGCCCTCAGGCAGCAGTAGGGCTTTAAGCTACTGCTTATGTTGCTTATTAGGTAGAGCCAGCACTGGATAAAGTAAAGATTAGGACTGTGATTAGATCAACTTTATGTTTAAGGTGAATTAAGGCAAAAATGAATAAATAAATAATTAGATTATCAGATTATAATTAGTAGAGAGATCCGTTTAAAGCAAGATAAGCAATTAGGAAGCATCTCAGTGGGCTTTCCAAATAATGTGTTACTTGTCATGTCTTTGATGAGATTAAGCTGTGTTTTAGTTTTTTCATCCATCCACTGGTACTTTCTGCCTTCTGTTATGTGCCGTAGATTCAGCAAGGCATAACATACAATGGTATACAATTTGCTTTTATATGATTTATTCAGCAAATACATTTACATAGTAATTTATAGCATATTGGCAAAAAAGCTTTTATGCAAATTTTTGAGATTTTATTCAACATTTGCACCTTCTATCAAGTCATTTATATTCAATGTTAAAATATTCATAATGGAAACTCAGTTTGTGAAAGCTAAACCTAAAGGTCCCCTCGCTCTCTTTTAAGTGTCTCTCAATCCAAGGTTACTGTCTGTGATCAAAACTAGGCATCTGGGAGCAGCCAATCAAAGTTAAGTGGTTGTAGAGGGGGAGGGGCTTATGCTATGTATGCTGTGCATTCAAACAATGCCATATATTCTAGAGGCTGTAATATTCATGGTTTATTGTGAAAAGAGCACAGTGGGCAGGTTTATGCTTAAATGCTTTTGCTCAGGTCTAAATCCTTAAGCACTGAGCATACAATAAATTATTATTTTATAATTAATTATAAATTATTACTATTCAATGCTTTATTTATATATATATATATATATATATATATATATTATACACTATATAATCTTTATTAATTAATATTCTATCAAATTTGTTTATTAAAATATTAACACTTGAACATATATATATATATATATATATATATATATATATATATATATATATATATAAACTTCTTGTTTTTATTTAAGAAGGTCAGTATGCAGACTGACCACTAGTCATTTGAGCTCTGTAGATTCAAGACATATATAGCATGTCGAAAACATAAAATATTGTAAATCTTGAATCGAAAATATTGAACCAACAAATACACCCATAAGAAGAGTACTTGTTGGCACTGTTAAAGCTGTACATTGGCTGAAGTTTGGCTGTAGTCTATACACAGGTTTTCTATTTATGGCTCAGGGGCCCACTCTAAATGGTTCTGGATTGATTTCTCCCTGCCTAAGTAAAGGTTACATACGTAAGTATATATGGATAAGGCGTATCAGCCTACAAATACAGATAAACTGACCACTTTATTGATTTTCAGTTAAAGAGGAAGGTTCTCCTTAAATACATGTTCCTACAAAGAACAAACTGAAGGATGAAATGGCCTACTTTATTTCGACATGCAATATCAAATCCTACTTTATCCCACACCAATAGTGGATTTATTTTGTGATGCTGCCCCCTAGTGGCTAGTCTGCATAGTGTCCTGTTTAAATAAGGATGAATGGTTACATTATACAAGCCAAAGAAGTTCATCAAGATTCATCAGAACTCCTGAACATCCTGAAGCAGGATTTTACACTGTTCCACTTTTTTCAACTGTTCACCTTTTTTCAACAAAACTTTATGAAACATTTAAACATTTAGGCATTAAGTAATTTGCAAAACAATACTTGAGTATTCATGAACAGAAAGTTGTAAAGTATGTGACAATACAGTGAGATAAAGTGCTTTAAACTAGAGTGAACGACACTTGTTGTACTTATAACTGTTATAAAGAACCTTTTCCAAGCAACAGCAGAGGCCTAGTTCTGAATTCTTTGTATTTTCTTGAGTTAAAGTACCTGGCACATTTACTTTTGCTTAAGCATATTTAAAGTAATTTTGTACATTTATATTTAAATAGAAATACAGGATAACCTACTTTTGCTTAATTATTTTACCAAGAGAATGTCTGATTTTACTCAAAAAATAAGATTTTTCTCTGTATGCAGTGCTCCAAAGTAATTTTGGGACAGCTCTATCAACACTTTCAAATGAAAGTTTTCATTTGCCAATCAACTATGGAAATATGCTTTACCATATTCAAAAGTATGTTATTTAAGTACTTATAATGTATTATTCAATACTATGGGTCCAACAGAACAATAGCCAAGAAGAAAACATTCACCTAACACCTCACACTGAACTTAAAAAACATTGAGACATTATCCAAATGCATACAGAGTTCTCCAAATGCTGCGTCTGGAAAGCCACTGTCCAAAACTCTTAATTTCAGTAACATTCTGAACAGTATTGCTTAGAAAACTTTTCTAAACTTTTCTTGTAAACTTTTTTTCACTTCTTCACTTTTTTTTCACAGTGCCCGTGAGTTGTTGGCAGAATGGATGAGAAATATAAAAAATTCCAAAATCAAGACTGAAAAGTTTACTGAAATGGTGGAAAGAGACCTGTTGTGCTCTGGCCACCCCCCAAAAAGAAAATCATCAGTATCAGTTGTGCAAACACTTTATTCCTAGAAGACTCCAAGCTTTTTTCCAAAAGAAGGGATGCTAAGCATTAATTGGCAAAATGGAAAGATACATTAGTTTGCATCACAAGTTTGTTCCACTAATGTTTGGGGACTTTTACTTGCCTTCAATGAATGTTTAAGTGAATTACTGGGATCAGTTTAAGTTTCAGTTAGTAAAACTCTTTGTTATTGCTGGTTGCTATAACTTTTCAGATGGACAAATGAATGTCAAGTAGTAAGTAAATTAGACATATATTGCATTCAGAGAGTGTTACAAGACTACTTTTGAGCACTACATGTATATGTATATGTATGTATACGTATCAGGATATATGTATGAAAAGCACAGATGTTTAAAGCGCAAGTTCAAGAGCACCAAAATCTTCCATAAAACTATGAGTTTTCCATAAAACAGTGTCATAAATAGAAAGAAAATGTCTGTTGCTGGATTAATAAACCTTATGTCAATGCAATGTCTTGCAATGTCTTGCACACATTCTCAAGTAGTGCTTTATAAATATGTTATCCAATGCTCATGCATGTGTTATGAAGTCTCTATGTCAGTAGTGTTTAAATAACTGCACACTGTCTATAGTTACAAAAAACTTACTGGACAAATTATTACAGCTATAGAAGAAATGTGTTCTGGTTCTAATACATAGAGGTGGGTGAAAAGTAATAATAATAGCCATGATAGTCCAAGCTGTCTTATGATACATGATATGTCACCGTGTTTATGATATCTGATAAGTTGGAACAGACAAAGTAGCACCACATTTAAAAAAATAATCTGAAAAAGGATGATATCTACAAATCGTATTGTGATGTAATTTAACATATAGTAAATATTGTCATATTGCCCAGCCCTACCACTACATACTAGAAAATGCACAGTGCTGAAAATGTGAAGGTCCAAAGTGTTTTGTGTCAGTATTTAAATGTTTGATTTATATGTTAGACTGTCTGGGCATCTCCTAACACAATGTGTGTGTTACTAAACCCATTTATGTTACTAAAACCAATTAATGTTCTGATTTTCAGCATATATTTCTCACAAATACCAAGTCACAAGTCCTGGAGTTCTAATAGACTCGGATCTCACTCACTCACCATATCAAAGCAATCACAAAAACAACCTCCAACCAAAAAAAGATTTTTTATTGTCCTAACAAGATCTAGAGAAACTCATCCATGAGTGTGTTTACATGCATTTAATAATCTGATAAGTGCAGAAAATCAGATTTGGTCAGTAATCCGATGAGTGTGTTTACATGCACTTGAGTCAGACAATAGGAAAGCTCTGGGTCTATATGAATCCGGCAGTAGTCGGATTTCTACTTTGCAATCAGCCAAAAGAAGACATGATGTAAACTCCAACTTCTTGCCGAGGCTTGTTTTTAAAACATCAAGCCACTTTACCTGAGCACATGAACATACATCATCTAGAACAGGGCTATGTAATTAAAATTCAATAATGTCCAGTTAGAGAACATTTCCTCATGCAAAGGTCCGGAACATCATAATGTCCAAGTTGCATCATGATTCAGAGCCATATACTGTTTACTGAAGTAATAGTCTTAGCAACATCTTGTAGTCAACAATAATGTCAAATCAAATAAAATACAAATCAGTAATATTTCAACAACATTTACTGTCAGTTTTCTCTTTTTAGAGCACACCATGTGAAATAACTTCCCTCTGACTCACTTTCTTCTCTGACTATTGGTTTTCGCTTCGTCCCTCCCCTGTGTGGCATCACTCATTCGAGTCTCAGAGCTCATCGTAATGCACAGATCTGATTGGCTGAGTAGCATCTTGTGTGATAGTTACAATGTATGCGATTGGTCTGTGAGGGCCATTAAAGGTAGTGTACTTACTGTAAAGGCTAGAAAAGTGACAGCGACTAAAATAGGACCACCCCATCAAAATTAAATAATTATCCATAGTTTATCAGTTATAGCTCCAGGTCTGCATAGGACAGCATCTAGGTCTGAACTCGGACTGTGGTGTTAGCGACCTAGGAGATTTAAATCCTTCGTTTCGTGAAGCATGTAGAAGTTTTGACAGCAAAGCGCCATCTCGTGGCAGCGCTGCTTGCAGACTGAGAAATCTGAGTAAGAGTATACATACACTGAGAAATTTGATTACTAAGCTAAAATCCAGCTCTCTTTATCTGATTTCTCAATTGGGATTCTAGACCTTACTCCAACCTCAAATTCAGAGTATTACATGACCACTTGAATAATCAGATAACTGCAGAAATCCAATTATAATCGGATTATTGAGTGCCTGTAAATGCACTCCGTGCTTTTATCTGCAGCAGGATGGACTACTGTAGTGGTCTTTTAACTTGACTCTAGACTTCCCAAAAATACCATTAAACAGCTACAGCTCATACAGAATGCTGCTGCTGGAGATTTAACAGGACCAGTTCTAAAATCTTTACACTGGCGTCCAGTTAGATACAGAACAGATTTTGAGATACCGGTACAGTCTATAAATAAAAGAATGCAAACAAATTGGGTCTCTTAGAACCTGTTTACACCTTACATTAACATGTGTTTTGTGTCCAGAACATATCTGGATAAACTGTAGTTGGATTATAGAGTTTAAAAATGCGTTCCCAGTTTGACCACATGGAATCCAATTGTACTTTTCCTGTGTAAAAAGCTTAATTTTTTTTCCATCATACACTGCTCAAAAAAATAAAGGGAACACTCAAATAACACATCCTAGATCTGAATGAATGAAATATTCTCATTGAATACTTTGTTCTGTACAAAGTTGAATGTGCTGACAACAAAATCGCACAAAAATCATCAATGGAAATCAAATTTATTAACCAATGAAGGCCTGGATTTGGAGTCACACACAAAATTAAAGTGGAAAAACACACTACAGGCTGATCCAACTTTGATGTAATTTCCTTAAAACAAGTCAAAATGAGGCTCAGTACTGTGTGTGGCCTCCACGTGCTTGTATGACCTCCCTACAATGCCTGGGCATGCTCCTGATGAGGTGGCGGATGGTCTCCTGAGGGATCTCCTCCCAGACCTGGACTAAAGCATCTGCCAACTCCTGGACAGTCTGTGGTGCCACGTGGCATTGGTGGATGGAGCGAGACATGATGTCCCAGATGTGTTCAATCGGATTCAGGTCTGGGGAACGGGCGGGCCAGTCCATAGCTTCAATGCCTTCATCTTGCAGGAACTGCTGACACATTCCAGCCACATGAGGTCTAGCATTGTTCTGCATTAGGAGGAACCCCAGGCCAACCGCACCAGCATATGGTCTCACAAGGGGTCTGAGGATCTCATCTCGGTATCTAATGGCAGTCAGGCTACCTCTAGCGAGCACATGGAGGGCTGTGCGGCCCTCCAAAGAAATGCCACCCCACACCATTACTGACCCACTGCCAAACCGGTCATGCTGAAGGATGTTGCAGGCAGCAGATCGCTCTCCACGGCGTCTC
Source organism: Pygocentrus nattereri (assembly GCF_015220715.1). Taxonomy (NCBI): domain Eukaryota; kingdom Metazoa; phylum Chordata; class Actinopteri; order Characiformes; family Serrasalmidae; genus Pygocentrus; species Pygocentrus nattereri. The sequence continues at coordinate 27,026,499 of NC_051229.1, forward strand.
CAGACTCTGTCACGTCTGTTACGTGCTCAGTGTGAACCTGCTTTCCTCTGTGAAGAGCACAGGGCTCCAGTGGTGAATTTGCCAATTCTGGTGTTCTCTGGCAAATGCCAAGTGTCCTGCATGGTGTTGGGCTGTGAGCACAACCCCCATCTGTGGACGTTGGGCCCTCATACCATCCTCATGGAATCGGTTTCTAACCGTTTGTGCAGACACATGCACCTTTGTGGCCTGCTGGAGGTCATTGTGCAGGGCTCTGGCAGTGCTCCTCCTGTTCCTCCTTGCACAAAGGCGGAGGTAGCGGTCCTGCTGCTGGGTTGTTGCCCTCCTACGGCCTCCTCCTCGTCTCCTGGTGTACTGGCCTGTCTCCTGGTAGTGCCTCCAGCCTCTGGACACTACGCTGACAGACACAGCAAACCTTCTTGCAACAGCTCGCATTGATGTGCCATCCTGGATGAGCTGCACTACCTGAGCCACTTGTGTGGGTTGTAGAGTCTGTCTCATGCTACCATGAGTGTGAAAGCACCACCAACATTAAAAAGTGACCAAAACATCAGCCAGAAAGCAGAAAGGTACTGATAAGTGGTCTGTGGTCCCCTCCTGCAGAACCACTCCTTTATAGAGTGTGTCTTGATAATCGCCAATAATTTCCACCTGTTGTCTATTCCATTTGCACAACAGCATGTGAAATTGATTGTCAGTCAGTGTTGCTTCCTAAGTGGACAGTTTGATTTCACAGAAGTTTGATTTACTTGGAGTTATATTGTGTTTAAGTGTTCCCTTTATTTTTTTGAGCAGTGTACTTTTGTTTACATTTTTATTTACAACATGTGTGCACAAGCTCGGCTCGGACACTTTCATCGGCATGGGGTGCATGAAGGCTCTTGGCTTGGCGTCTAACTTCAGCCTCACATATCCTCTGTGTTTCTTTGCAGTTTTTATTCTATCCTGTTAGTCAGTGCTCAGCAGACACATTTCCACTCACGTAATTATATGTGGACAACGAAATGGTTCTGTTGCACAGATTTTGCTAAGTATGGTTAAAATATGTCTCTGACTGTCGGTTAATATGGTTTGAGTATAATCCTCTCACAAGGCATCCTGGAGGTGTTTAAACCTGTGGTTTTTTTCATGTGGTTCAAGTTCAAATGTGAGCCAATCATCAAAAGCTCATGTTAATGCAAGGTGTAAACAGACACTTAGACCCATGTATATAGATCAGCTCATAGAGCCCAGAGTGCAAACTAAGCATAGTGAAGATCTGAGATCTCAGAAGTGCTCCAAATGTAGCAATTTTAAAATCTATCATAAAAAAATTTCTTCTTTCATGTGTTTATGACTGAATTCTGCACAATAAGCAAATATTATTAATATTTTGCTCTTAACTTTTCTTTACCTTTTTAATAGTTTATTTATTTTGATGAGGCAATTTAGGGACGCTGTGCCCTCTCGAAACATGCAAGTAGACAGAGTCTTGGTCTGTTTTTTCGCAGTGAAAGTGCTGCTTTCACTCACTCTCCGTGTCCCACGCGACAATGCAGCATGGCCGCTTTGTTTTTTACACCCAGGATCAGCTGATCGCGCTGCAGCTGGTCGGCATGGCGACCAGGACAATGAACATCCCCAAAGAGCTTTGGAGACGGACGCACAGGGGATGCAGAGGGGGAATAAACGCACGGGGAAAGCGAGGGAGAGTCGGCGGAGGTTTATGGAGAAGAGAGGATATAAGCCGCGTCTTCCCTCTGTCATCATGGGCAATGTGAGGTTGCTGGCTAATAAGATGGATGAGCTGACAGCACTAGTCAGGAGTCGGAGGGAGTACCGGGAGTGTAGTTTAATGTGCTTTTCTGAGACATGGCTACACCAGGACATCCCGGATGACACTGTTTCCATCAATGGCTTCCAGACTGTTCGGGCTTTGTGGAGCTTTGTGGAGTACTGCAACATGTCTTCAACATGAGCCTGAGTCTCCAGAGGGTCGTCATGATGTGGAAGACATCCTGCATTGTTCCTGTTCCAAAGATGCCATGACCCAGTGATGCCAAGGACTACAGGCCAGTGGCACTGATGTCTCATGTCATGAAGACCATGGAGAGGCTCGTCTTGGATTAGCTCAGACCCATAGTCCAGCCTTTTTTGATCCCCTCCAGTTTGCCTATCATCCCCGCCTGGGAGTTGAAGACGCCATCATCTATCTGCTCAACCGAGTATATGTGAGGGTCATGTTTTTTGACTTCTCCAGCGCATTTAACACCGTCTGCCCCGCACTTCTGGGTGATAAGCTTGCAGTGATGCAGGTAGATGCCCCCCTTGAGTCCTGGATTGTTGACTACCTGACTGGCAGACCACAGTATGTACGCCTGCAGCACTGTGTGTCAGTGTGTCTGCTCCACAAGGAACTGTCCTCTCTCCCTTCCTCTTCACCCTCTACACCACAGACTTCAGCTACTGCACAGAGACTTGCCACCTTCAGAAGTTTTCTGATGACTCTGCAATAGTTGGATGTATCAGCAAGGGAGTGGAGGATGAGTACAGGGCGACGGTGAAGGACTTTGTCGCATGGTGCGAGCGGAACAACCTGCAGCTCAATGTGACAACGATAAAGGAATTGGTGGTGGACCTGAGGAGGGACAAGGCATCGGTGACCCCTGTGCGGGGTCAGTGTGGACACTGTGGAGGATTACAAATATCTGGGTGTATATATTGACAATAAACTGGACTGGGCTAAGAACACTGACGCCCTCTACAGGAAGGGCCAAAGTCTTCTCTATTTTCTGAGGCGCCTGATGTCCTTTAACATCTGCCGGACTATGCTTAGGATCTTCTATGAATCTGTGGTGGCGAGTGCTGTCCTCTATGCTGTTGCATGCTGGGGAAGCAGGCTGAGGGTGGCAGATGCCAACAGACTCAGCAAACTGATCTGCAAAGCCGGTGATGTTGTGGGTGTGGAACTGGACTCGCTGACGGCAGTGTCGGAGAGGAGGACGCTGTCTAAGCTGCAGGCCATTATGAACAATGGCTCCCATCCACTCTACGACACGGTGATGAGACACAAGAGCTCATTCAGCTCAAGACTCACTCTACCAAAATGCACTACAGAGCTTCACAGGAATTCATTCTTACCTGTGGCCATCAAACTCTATAACTCCTCCCTCAGTGTGTGATTCACAAAACTCAATACCAAACTGTTCATATGTGCAATAATAACAACTGTGTGTGCAATAACTCAGAAGGACACTAACTAATTTAAATAATTAAAATAATTGTAACTGCTTTATACCTGATGTTTCGTATTACTATCACAATCACCGCCACCTTACTATATTCATAAGTACTTAAATCTTGTGTACATACTGTAAATTTTTCTATATTGTCTTAAATTATTAGTAAAGTGTTTATTTTTACATAAATGGCTGCAACTGTAACAACTGCAATTTCCCCCTGGGATCAATAAAGGAATCTGAATCTGAATCTTACTACTGTTCTTTTCATGTATTTATTGCTCTTCTATGTATTGCTTTAGCTGTTTTATTATTTTTATAAGCTATTGTGACTTTTTAAATTCATTTTCATTTTTAATCACAGTGTCTTTATTTTTCCTTTTGATGTTCCTTTTGATTTTATCTATGTAAAGCACATTGAATAGCCTTTGTGTATGAAATGCTCTAGATATGTTCTCTGCTTGCCTTGCTTTGCCTTGCGCCTGATTAAATCCACTTATGATGTTCTTATAATTCTTATAATGTGGGAGGAAAACTGCTAGCATCAAAGCTTGGCAGAGACAACTTTTAGTCCTTTTGAAATCCAGCATCTCCACATAAGTATTTTATGCTAATTTTGTCAAGAGGTCTTTCATCAGCTCTGTGGTTGCAGACTGACTGCATCACTACAGACGTTCTTCATTTCACAAGAGCAAACAGCAAAACTAGTACTCGCTCTAGGGTGCATAAACAAATTGATATTGTAAACATTCAAACAATGTAAGCAAAGTCTATAAACATCGTAATAATGTTTTATTGGCTTTTATTGGTTTATTGACGTTTAGGAAAATGCCCAAGAAAACATCACATCAGTAAATCAAACAGTGTGCACAGTAAAAAGGTAGTACCAATCTGAAAACTCTGACAATAGACGTCTGAGGTCTCATCACTTTGTAGTTTGCTGTTAATACCAGCTGGGACTGGGTGAAAAACTCTTTAGATCTGAAATAACTATAGAATGACGACATGACTTCAGAGGTCTATAGGGAAAATGATTGGTGTTCATATAGTGCTATGTGAACAAATTGCAAAGTCCATACATTTTGTCTTATGTACATTTTGCTCTGGATGTCATTGTATGGTATGATTAATGAAATCAATACATAGTCAAAATAAGAAAATTGTTAGACATTCCTGAGCACTGAACTGACAAAGACTGGCAACCTCACCAAAATACCCCACACAAATCAGCAAGCTTTGTCAAATATGGTAGTTTAGTGGCTTTTGCTGTAGCCTATAATTTGTGTAGCTACTGTTACATGATATTGTATCATGTATGCAGCAATACTAGTATTTCAGCTCCTTGACAACCTTATAATTCAGATGATGTGACATTCAGGGGTAATAAATGTGTGGATAAAACATACTTTGAACATTTTTGTCAGCCATAGGGTGCCACATTGGTGATTTTCAATAACACAATTAATTTTTCCTATAGAAAAAATAGGATTTGACCCGGAATTCCTTATTTGGGAGTCACCAGAAGTCATGAAAGTGCAGATAAATTCACAGTGTATAAAAGAAATGAAATGAAAGTGCTCGAGCTTAAAGCAGAATTGGGGCCAGGTTGTGTTTGGGACGCTGCTGAGAGGCATGGGCATATTTCCTTTGGAAGTTTGGATGCCCTCCAGTCTCCTTGGTCTGCTCGAAGGATTTATCAGGGTAAACGTACCACATCACGACTCCGGACGGGTTGATGGTGATGGTGAAATGAGTGTTTACTGATGGCAAAGACACAGTTTCATCTTTGAACACATCATAGGCCTGTGAGGGAAAAAAAATAACAGTGAAAACACAAGATTATTTTCTTAAAAACACTTTATCCAGTTTTTTCAACATCCTTTAAATGATTTTGGAGTTTTATTGTTTAATGTGCACTTTTGAAGTAATGTATGGTATAAAAGGAGCTTACTTAGACTTTCATTGGGAACACAATGAGGAAAATGGATACATACATATATAACAATGGATATATAAACTCTTATATACAGCTACTGTATCAAAGCAATAACAGTTTTATTTCCTGGGGCCAGTTGCACCAACAGGGCTTATGCCTGGTTGTAATCTAAGCCAGTGGTCATTTTAAGACCGTTGCACCAGCTGGTCATAAGTTAAATACTCGCCAAGACTTTGCGGAACTTTTAACTAACTAACTTTTAAGCCAACGTCATCTGCTGGCAGCGGGTGGTGCAGGCTGGGCGCCTTGCTGAACCTTTACATGATAAGTCTCTCTATTGTGTGTTTTTTGGTTTTCATGGTGGTGAATGTGAAAGTAACAGAGTGCTTACATCCCTGCAAAAAATCTGATCAATAAACAAGCACACACATGTGCAATTTAGTCCACTTTCATCCATGCAGTCAGTCTGAACTAAAGGAAAGAGATAAAATATCACAGAAAAAGCTGAGGTGCAGCCCTTAGAAAATGAACTGGGCATGACAACAGTCTGATGTTCTTCAGAGATGTTACATAACAAATGCTCCTATCTGAGGCTGCACCTACTGAAGCTAAATCAGTACTCAAGCAAAAGTTTTGATACTTGCATAAAACAATTACACAAGTAAAAGTACTTTCCAGGCGAGAACCTACTTAAGTACTTAGTACTGCAATGGAACTTCTCAGTACATTCAGCATTTATCAGCAGCGGAACTGAATATTGTGCAGCTCTGCTCTTCTCTTTTAGGGATTCAAAGTCAGAGATATAACAAATCACAGAGTGGTACATATGTCGCCACTATCAAAACAATTAGTAACTAAAACAAATGGCTAAAATATAACAGAATAAAAAGATTCCTTTACTCATTTTAGTAGAAGCAATAGTAATATGATTTGAAATCCTTCCATATTTTACTGAAGTACATGTATTGAGTAACTATGCTACCCCACTCTGAATAGGTTTGTACATTTTGTTACTCAACCGCCTTTTTATTATTTTTGAAACCATGTTTTGCGCCACCACTTTTGGAAGTGGTCCATCACTTTGGACCCCCACCCCTGGGGTCAGAAATTCTTTCTTCTGATATTATGCATTTGGTAGCAATCTTGTATGATAAAGTCCTCAACTTGAACTTACTGCTAGTGTTTAGAACAGAAGCAGACTGCAGAGCTGTTCTTTCAGAACTAAAACCTGTGTTCCACACACAAAAAATGTGAAGAGCTGCGGTGTTTTAGGGGTGAGTTGAAAATACAGGATCAAAAATGAAATGCTATTCTACCGTGTGCTGTCCTTCTAAATCCTCCCACGCTGAAGTTTTTATGGAGTTATGACACTTAAGCTTGGGAGGAGAACCACATTCACACCTCCTCCTTCTCCAAATTATATGCCCTATAAATTTCTTAACAGTTTCCTGATGGAAACTTCACATCCCACCACCACCCAGTCTCCTCTCATAACTGGTCTGAATTAGTGAACGATGTCCAGCTCGCCTGAAGGCAAAAAAAGTCACCCAGAACTCCTGCCCAAACTTCTCAGTTCCTAGACTTAGTTTGGGGTGTGATCCAAACTCACATATTCTTTTTAAACTGTAGCTGATGTTTATCCACTGTAAGCAGCCTTAAAAATATAATGAATATGAAAGTTTCACAGTTTTGCTGAAATTACACCTGCTTTGTATATTTTGGTAGAATCAGCAAGTTGCCATTAGTAGGTAGCTGTGGTAACTGTTACTGTGGCATGTGCTTCCCATTAATGTGCACTGCTAAGAACGCTCGGTCATTGTTGCACCATTGTTGCACTTTGGTTGGTGCAATGAACACAAAATCCTCTCTGAAAACTAGTTTTAGACCTATTCAAGCTGGATTGGTTTTAAAAGAGGAGGTCCGGTAATGTAATTTGTGTTTGACTGGCTGATTCATATGGAAAAAAGTGTCGTGTCATTTCCCTAAATTACCCCAAATAGCCTGGACTGAAATATCACTGAGCAGATGTTTACAACAGCAATAAGCAACAGAAGCCAGCTGCTTCAATGTGGAGCCATGTAAAAAAAAAAAAATAAAACACTAGACTAGGCATGGGAGGAGACTTCAAAATCATCAAATCAAATGGGAGGATTAAGAAATTGGGTCAAATAAAGCTCTATTTGTCTTCAGGTTGAAAAAAAATAAAAATGGATTTGGTATTTTCTATTATCTGGGTTTATTATTATATTATAATATTTATTAATATATTATAATAATATTATATTATTATATTTGATTCAAACAGGCTACAGCTACTAAGGGAGCTCTGAGTTTGGTGATTATAAAAGGTAATTAATTCCAGAATCATTTCTTAGTAAAACCTATGGACATTGCAGATCATACTGGATTAAAATCATGGATCTCAGCAGTAATCTCTCAAATTACAACACCTCCACAGGTAAAATGAGGTCTAGCTTGAATAGGGCTTAAGCTACGACTGACTTAGCAGTTCAGACCAACTCAATTATTGACCTGTTGGTGCAACCGTCCCCTGGTATAACTGGTATAACTACAACTATATCACTACATAGATTAAAAAACTATGACATAACTTGCTTCTACAGTCTATGTATTAGGATGGCAAGGCCAATTCAGTTGTTTCTGCTATACATTGAAAACATTTAGGTTTGAGATCAAAAGATGAATGTGAGACAATAAATAAGAATTTCAGCTTTTGTTTCCTGATAGTTATATCTAGACTTAGAACGTGGCACATGTGGTAGTGTTATTTAAATTAAACTAAGTAACATTTAATATTTGATTGCAGTAACTGCAAATCAGCAATATTGCAAACCACTGACTTCACTTCACTAAACTATACCATTCTTCTTTTAAACTTCTTGTAAACTATAACCGTTTGATTTCTGGCTTTTAAATTGAACTAAACATTTAAATTGAATCGTAAACTGAATCGTTTTTGACCATGCTTAGGATTGTTAGTTGCATTGCTGATGGAGTGCTGTCTGACCGTGTAGCTGCTGGATGTGTAGTTAAGCAGACTGAGGGTCGAGTGGTAGCGGTAGGGCATGTCTGTCCGTCGACTCAGGAACACTAGGGCACTCGCAGACTTGGACAGAGGCCTCCAGAACACCTCAATATGGCCCTCATCCTGAGACAGCAGAATATCAGGAGTTAGCCACATTAAATCACTGACTATTAGAACTAGGACTTCATTCTGGCCTTCAGGAACACAAGAAACCCACTTCTACAATAGAGTTAACTTCTGATAACATTCTTATGGGATTCTAGTAGTTTGTTAGTTCTAATCTAACAGCGATTCACACTAATTATTTTTTAGCTGTAAATACTCAGTATTTCACTTAAAGCTTGTGACAGACGTATTACCAGAGTCAGTAGAGAGGCCTGGTATAGAGCTGCTGCTGCTGTTTTCCATTTCTAACAAGCCACTAATTAGGCTGCCACTGGTGTTCACAATCAGTCACATATCCAGAGCTTCCAGAAGGACTACACTGGCATTTTATCTCACAAAATTGGTGTGTCACATATATGACTGGTTGATTCCCATGTCACTTTGAAATTATGACACTTAATCTAATGTGCTAGGGCTTTTCTTCAGCTCTTAAAATCCTAACCAGTAGGAAAGCTCACTATGCCTACGAAGATACTATGGAGAAAAACTATTCCTGATTGGACAACTTTCTATTCAGTGTTTCAAGAACTCAACTCTGTTGTTTCCATCATAACCTAACAATGAAACAGAGTAGTACTGTAATACTTGCAGAGTTTAAATACAAGCATGATTTTATTGAATAAAAATGTATGTATTTTTTAGTTCCCAGAAATCACAGGCCTTCTCTAAAACAAATGTGAGCTAAGCTAACATTCAGAAACACTGCCGACTTCTCTGGGCTTCATAGGACAAAAGCTCAAATACTATGTTTTTGTACCACTTTCAATGTAATAAAGGTAAAACAGAATTTACTTATCGCTGCTTCCAGTTTTTATTAGCATTTCACAAACTGTCCCAAATTTTTTGGAATTGGGTTTGTAAATTCAGAAACAGTAATTTTGTAGGGTATTGTGTACACATACAGTACTGTGCAAAAGGCATCTAAGCAAATTTTTTAACAGTTTTAAATTTTTAAACCTCAGCAGTGAGTTTATCACAATATACATTTGAATAAAGTCATATTCATAATTCAAATAAACATAAAAACAATAAAAAGTAACAAGGGTCCATATTTTTCCTTGACACCTTCACAGCTGCCACAGAGACTTGTTAATATCATCAATTACATCATGAGCACAATTTACTGAAGCACTGATTGGTCAAACCAGGAGTTGCTTTTTAACTACATATAATACTGGGCTTCCTTGAGGAGAGGTTTGAAAATGGTTAAACAAACACACTAACATCCAGAAAATGACTATTTATTTTATATATATCATTAGTCATTATTAATTAATATTCTATACATTTTGTTATTCAAATATTAACACTTTTCTCAGCAAATAAACACAAACTACACAAATAAATAGATTTTGAATATGTGTCTTGGGTGCTTATGACATGATTAGACCCTCCCAGTCCACGTGTTCATGTTTTGGTTTCGCCCATCTGTGTTTTTGTTTTGGTTTAGTCCAGCCCCTTGTTTTGTAACTCCTCCCCTGATTGTCTCCACCTCCATTGTTTTCCACCTGTCCCTCATTATCCCTGCTGTATTTAAGCCCTGTGTTTGCATGTTGTGTTTGCTGGTCTTTGTAGCGGTCTTTGTCCTTGCCCTGTTTGCTGTATTGGTCTTCGTTTGAATCTCTGTGTTGTTTGTAGTGTTTGATAGTCTTTTGTTAGATGCTCTGTTCTTTATAGTCATGTTGGAACCACAATCTCTATGTATTGGCTCTTTGACCCTGGACCATTATGACCCTGATTCTGGATTTGCCCTCAATAAAAGTCGCTTAACTCTGCACATGCGTCCAATACCCTTTTTTAAGTATTATTATTATTATTAGTAGTAGTAGTAGTAGTATTAGTAGTAGTAGTAATAATGTAATTTCCTAATGCATTACTAATTACCATTAGTTTAGTATAACAGTATTCAGCTTATTCATACTTGGTGTTTACTTATCTTCAATGTAGCCTGTCGGTACAACCTAACTGATCTGAAATATTCTGTAATATATTTACCTGCAGGATGCGTCTCCCCTGGATGCCCAGAGGGTCCTGATTGATGGCAATGACTGCTTTGTTCTGTAGGATACTCCGGGCCTCTCCAGTTAGAGTTCGAAGATCATTTGACATGATCAGAGGAGCAGCCATGATGGCCCATAAGGCCATCTGAGCTTGTGATTGCTCCATATTCAGCCCAAAGTTCCCAATAATCAACTGAAAGACAGAAAATAAAAAGAGTATGAGCTTAAATTGACTAAAACATGCTGGTTTTAATGAAGTGCTGGTCATTAAAATGTTTTGTGCAAGAAATCTGTAGTGCATGCCTCCTCTTACAGCTCAAGGTTATGCTACACTCATTGCCATTATTATACTACATTATAATTTCCATGGTTACAGCACACCCTATTTCAAGGATACTCTACACCTATTTTCGAAGTTAAGCTACTCTCATTTCCAAGGTTACACCACACACGTTTCCATGGTTACGCTAGGTAGGTCATTGAAATTTGTTTGAAATATTCAAAATCATACAATAAAAAGAAAAAAGAAGATGTAAATCATTTGATAAGATATTTTACTTTGCGTTTCTGCCCATGTCAATAACATTATAGCATTATAGCTATGAATTAGCTAATAAATAGGGAAATAGGGTCAGTTCTCGCCACACAAAATTAGATTTTGTCACCTGCTTGCTAGCCAAGCAGACCAGGGCAGAATTTGGTCATTTTAGCGACTTAGCTACTTTTTTGATTATGTTAATTTGGGGAGCAATAAGGGTTAGCAGAGGCAAGCAGTAACGTGGACTGACCATATCGGGGTCATTCCAGTGGCCAGGCCCTGAAACAGACTGGAGATCAGCCTGGTTTTGGAAGAACCAATCAACAATCCTCATGACACTTTCCCAGGAGTCCTCAATGTCATCATAGTTACGCCACAGATTACAGATTTCTCCCAGAAAACTGTAGTTTACCTGCAGGGCAAAAAAAACAAAAAAACTATGACATCACCTGTAGGGACAAGCATCTGAGAAGCTAATTCAAACGTAGTGTTAGACATCAACTGCAACGTCAAGCTAAAGTCGTCAGTTATGTGTTCATTATATAAAACCTATTTCATTTACTGGTTCATTCACATTATTTTACTTACGCTCGGAGGAAGTCCACCACGGTACATAGGCCAGCTACAGGAGTAGGCAATCGGACGTCCAGTGGCATTTAGAGCTTTGGACATTAGAGGAAAACCTGTAGAACGCAAAACAGCACGTGTTTAAGTTCCATAGATTATATTATTATAGAAGAATATCAGCACCAGAGATATCAGCACTCTTAGTAAAGATGAGGTTAAAAAATGTTTTTTGATATTTTTCATTTTGATCTTACATATAAATATGAGTAAATTCCTTACCTACCTAAATATATACATCAGCTTATATACACATTATACTACACTCAAAAAATGAGTGGTGTGTTGTCTTAGTAACTGATATTTTATTATAAGTAATGAAAACATACATATTTTCCTAGTTAGACCCTTCTACAGTAGTATTGGCTATAGTCTTCACTAGATATTCTCTGATAAATCTGTCATTTATCTAAATCTGTGATGAAATCTATGACTTTTAAAAGGCTTTTAAAGTAATATTTTCAGTACATTTGACATATTAGGCTGGATAGACCTAAGAATGAAGTAACAAATGCTACAGCAAAGTGTGTACATAAGCTCACCCTCATAAGCCTTCATGGTAACGTATTGTATCATAGTAATAAGCTACAATCACAGAGGAGGTCATCGATATATTGATATGATATTAGAGGTTCTCAGCCTTTCTACTGCAATGCCCAAATATTTTCACTATAAAGCATGAAGGCCCACAGGAAAAACAAAGCTCATCTTTTTGACTATTTTCAAAATAGTAATGTTTGAGTGCCAACCCTCATGATATGCAGTGCATATGACTGAACATGAAATATCACATAACATATGAGACAGATGAGACTTGCATTACCTAGTTTTGTATCAGAAATCAGGTAGAACAGTGGCAAATTAAGCAAAACGCATGTTTTATGCTCTCAAGTGAATGCCAATCAAGGGTGTTTTGTTAAACTTAGAAAGTTAAACAATTATTAAATTAAGTTCATAAAAACGTATTTCTAGTTTGTACTATAAGCTCCCCAACTGGAAAAGAGATGCTATTATTATTATTATTATTATTATTATTTTATTATTATTTTTTAACTGAAGGGTAAATTGTTCTGCTAGCATGTTCCTACCCTTCTGTTGTTCATTAACATTTGAGTAGCAGCCATCAAACTTCAGCATGTCCACCTCCCAGTCTGCAAAGGTCTGGGCGTCTGTCTCTATCTGATCCAGCATAGTGCCCGGGTAGCCAGCACACGTTTGTTTGCCCATGTTGGCATGAATGCCCAGTTTGAGTTTGCGGTCATGAGCATAATGTGCCAGCTTGTGGATTCCATTTGGAAATCTGGAAACAGAAAGAGAAACATCAGAATAAAAAGAATAAAACCAATTGATTGATTATTATATAAAGAATCTGATCTAATTTAAGAGAGAGAGAGAGAGAGAGAGAGAGAGAAGAGAGTACCTGATAGGGTCAGGCATTAGCCTTCCCTTATTGTCTCTGGACATGAATGACCAGCAGTCGTCTATAATGAGGTATTTATAACCCAACTTCAACCAGCCATCCTCAACCAACCGGTCAGCCATGTCTACAAATAGAGCTTCACTGACACACACACACACAAACAATAATAATCTGGGCCGCGTAAAGCCTGTAAATATTTTCTGGGAACTAAAAAATGAACTGAAAAAGCTGAGCAGAAAATTAGGAAGTCATGAACTGTGGGTTTTTCTTCATGTTTTGACTGATTTTTGATATTTACGGCCCAAACTGAAGGCCTAGCAATAATCGTCATGGTCCTCCACAGTTATACATTACACACAATAAATGTACAGTACTGTGTGAAAGTTTTAAGCATCTAAGCAAATTTTTAAACAATTGACCTCAGCAGAGAGTTTATCCCAATATACATTAGAATAAAGTCATATTCATAATTCAAATAAACATAAAAAAATAAAAAGTAACAAGAATTTCTTGGGTCCATATTTTTCCTTGACACCTTCACAGCCACCACAGAGACTTCTTAATATCATCAATTACATCATGAGCACAATTTACTGAAGCACTCATTGGTCAAACCAGGAGCTGCTTTTAAACTACATGTAATACTGGACGTCCTCAAGGAGAGGTTTGGAAATATATATATATAATGTTCTATAAATTTTGTTTATTCAAATAATAACACTTTTCTCAGGAAATAAACACAAACTACACAAATAAATAGATTTTGAAAATGTGTCTTTTGCATAGTACTGTATATATATATATATATATATATATATATATATATATATATATATATATATATATATATATATATATACATAATAAACATGTTAGTTCAGTACCTGATGCAGTTTTTAGGGTCATTCCTGCAATCAGTGTTACACCGGAACCGCCCCCAGGACATCCAGCCCATAGGGGGCGTCCTCATCAGTCCATTGTCTAGTGCCAGTGTGGGCAAAGCCAGCATCAGCAGTAATATTACCTTCCAGAGCATCTATGAGGAAAGAACATGTATTAAAAACTGTTAAATTACAAATAAATACAATTACAGAGGCAATTCAGCCAACACCTGCCTGTGGTAATGGAACAAGTAATAGAGCCTTACAGCCTAGTGGTGACAGTTATGCAAACTGCATGCACATTTGTCTAGATATTTTTTAGATAACACTGTCATATTCTGTGTGGCATGTGGCAAGTATGTGGTAGTTTAGACAAGCAGCTATATTAGCCTTGTGGCTCTAGTGAAAACCTAAAGACATCCAATGTGTCTTACTTAAAGAGAGCACTTTTGAACACAGCTGAGTTCAAGGCCCTTCAGTGCTGCATATGAGGTTATACTGAAACGTATGCAGTCCAAATTAAGAGTGACCATACAACATAGTGCCCTTTACATCCTTTTGATCTTTCATTTAAACTATTAACAACATTTTTTTTAAATACAATGACTGAAAAATAATCTTATTAGGAAGTGAATATTTTCCTCGAACCTGTGTGGAGCACAATTATTGGCACCCCTCCATTTCATCCTCCTTTTGGAAAGGTAACAGCTCTGAGTCCTCTTCTATAACTCATAATGAGACTAGCAAAAGATCTGAGATCATTTCTCCATACGGAACCTCTCCAGATCCTTCACACTGTAGACCTCTTCAGGTCATCCCATGCTTTTTCTATGCAGTTTAGGCCAGGTGACTGGAATGACCTTGTGCTTTGGATCATCTTCCTATTTTAAATTTAAGCTTCCTGGCAGAGGCCGTTTTAATTTCATTGATACTTGATGGAGTCAATGACACCATGTATCTGAATACATTTTCCAGGGTCTTTATAAGAACAGCCTCATAGCATCACAGATCCACCACCACACTTCACAGTGCAGATATATATATATATATATATATACTCACTTGCCAGTAAAAGGTTGGACTCCCTTTTGCCTTCAGAACTGCTTTAATTCTTCATGGCATACTTTCAACAAGGTGTTGGAAACATTCCTCAGAGATTTTGGTTGGTTATTTGAGTTACTGTTTCCTTTCTATCATCTTGAACCAGTCTGCCCATTCTCCTCTGACCTCTCACATCAACAAGGCATTGTTTTCCACACAACTGCCGCTCACTGGATATTTTCTCTTTTTCGGACCATTCTCTGTAAATCCTAGAGATGGTTGTGTGTGAAAATCCCAGTAGATCAGCAGTTTCTGAAATACTCAGACCAGCCCGTCTGGCACCAACAACCATGCCACGTTCAAAGTTGCTTAAATCCCTTTCTTCCCCATTCTGATGCTTGGTCTGCACTGTCTTGACCACCTCTAGATGCCCAAATGCATTGAGTTGTAATTGGCTGATTAGATATTTGTGTTAACAAGCAATTGAATTGTACCTAATAAAGTGGCCAGTGAGTGTTGTATATTGCAATGGCATATATGTATATACAGTACTGTGCGAAAGTCTTAGGCACCCAAGACACAATTTCAAAATCTATTTATTTGTGTAGTTTGTGTTTATAATGTTTATATATATATATAGTATTATATGTAATTAAAAAGCAGCTCCTGGTTTGACCAATGAGTGCTTCAGTAAATTGTGCTCATGATGTAATTGACGATATTAACAAGTCTCTGTGGCGGCTGTGAAGGTGTCAAGGAAAAATATGGACCCAAGAAATTCTTGTTACTTTTTATTGTTTTTATGTTTATTTGAATTATGAATATGACTTTATTATAATGTATATTGTAATAAACTCACTGCTGAGGTCAATTGTTTTTAAAAATTATTAGATGCCTAAAACTTTCGCACAGTACTATATATATATATATATATATATATATATATATATATATATATATATATATATATATATGCCATTGCCAAGAAAAGAAAATATCCCAGTAGATTTTTTTTAAAAACTGAAAGCAAGACTTGTAATAAGTATTGAAGCTGTAATAAAGGCAAGGAGTGGCTGCAGTAAGTACTGAACAAAAAGGTATTACATTTACTTGTTGAGGCTTTTGTGTACTTTTCTGTTAAATCAAATGTAAAATGTAATGTAAAATCAAATGTAAAGTTTTCTGCTTATTTTCCTGACACAGAAATATTAACAACTTTGTATCAGTCATCTGATGAGGAGAATCAAGTGCCTGTCATTTCTGTTAAATTCTATTAAATCTCATTAAATTAAGGGTAATTTATGACTGTCACACTGCACCTTATATGACTATCAGGACAAAAGCTTGAGCCTGCATTGTTGTCATGTTTAACAGAGTTTGACAGCGCCAGAGGCCTTTTATACATTGCATTAAAATTCATGAATTTTGTGAGGAATAGATCAATACAAGGGCATCTAAATTACTTAAAATTTCACATTCATTTGTGTCTTTATAAAGTTACCATTTTGGAGATTCAAAGTTTTGTTCCGACAGCTGCGATATACTGATCTACTTATTTATTATGTATTATAAAAATATCTTCACTGCTAGTCAAATGACAAAGGCAATTAAATCAGCACTCAGTTCCACACCACATACACTGCACCTACATGATTTTCCTGCTCTGGCACTTGTGATACTCGTCATCATGTGATTACCAAACACTTTCCGGAGTCAAGTATCTTCGAGCAAAGAAACAAACTAACATACAAACAAAAAATAGTGCAGGTGGTCCTCACTCCTGAATATGCTGCAAATTATGCCCAAAAAGTACAACTTAGAATAAAAGGCTTTTAAACTGCAGGCTGTGCAGCGACAACAAACACAAAGAACTCAGTCATGTGATCACAGTGATCTGGCATAATCCACTGTCATATGCACAATATTATCATTGATGAGCATTTTACAGTGGAATACTTAAAGTCTAGCTTTTAGTTATGCACTTGCTTAAAACAGAGCTGTAGTAAGAAGTATATAAACATAGGTGTATTTTACCTCTAACACGTCTCACACACTCTCCAGCAGTTCCTCGTTGGACTTGACTTCCTGCTATTACGTTTACACACATGGCAAGTTCACGCAGATCAGCTGCTCTGAGGTGTGTCACACTTAGACTGAAACAGGGGCCGTTCTGAGCTGCACTTCCTGGCTGTGTTCATGCAGCGAATACAGCCAAAGGCTTCCAGGCAAACTTCCAGGCCTCACTTTCTCTCTTAAGGGGAGAGTAAAGTTTTGGCTACTGTAATTCAGGATGGCTGATTAGGCTTACCTGTCTCTTCCACTAAGAGCAGTGAAGAAGTAACAGCTTTGCTACTATTGTTATATGACATACTGTTTCCATTACACATTACATAGCAGCATGGTGCTTTTCCACTGATCTAAGTCATTTAAAACAGTTCTCCACATGTGTCACACAGCTGGTTTCACACCTCCTCATAGTTGAATAATTGAAATTATTAGTCAGAGAAAAAGCTTTAGGTTTTCTAGATGAGACGTATTTATTTTATTTCATTTCATTCAGTCATCCGGAAATGTATTTTTAAAAGTGTTTTAAAGCCAGATTGCGCTTTTTTTGTCATTTAGCTTTTAACAGCATTTTTTCCAAAAATATATCAAAATAATAAAACTGTATCAAACCCAAAAGTTTTTTTTTCATGTGTGTAGTTTGACTATAAATATTTTTTTTTTTAGTTTTCCACCTTACTCTATGTTTAGTCAGCTGACCAAGACATGTCTGAAGTTGCACTAGTTTTGCACTGGAGCTATGTGGCTAATATAATAACAATAACAATAATATGCCACCAATTAGGATCATGCTGACTGCGGTGAGGAAACCTTCATGGTTCTCTAGGCCTTCAGGAAAGGCATAATGATTCCTGGTAACTAAAAATGCATGTCTGTAATTTTTGCTTCATTCTTATTTATTAGAATCAACATGCCTGCATTTACGCTCTGCAAGAGTTGTAGTAATACTCTTCAGATTCAGATTCAGATTCCTTTATTGATCCCAGGGGGAAATTCTTTCTTTGTTAAGTCTTGTTCAGGAATAGAACAATAGAAAATATATAGAATGTCTTTCATGTGCTGCAAGTGTCTGTGTTTAATCTAGAATGGGCAAAAAAAAGATTCATGTCAGGTCAGGTCAGTTTTATCAAAGCACTAACATACTATTGTAATAGAGCAATGGAGCCAGTGGCAGATCTGGAGAGATTTGCCAGGGGTGCCTGGGAGTTTTGGCAGAGTGGCATGTTAATGGGGCTCCTGGGGTTTGGAGGGTGCAGTACTTTGTGTTTTCATATCAGCAGCTGTGTGTCTAATACAATTTCCATTTGCAGAACAATGTCTCTTTACATAGTTTACAGTACTGTGTAGTCTTAGACACTTAGTCTGTGTTTATTTGCTGAGAATACATATATACATATATATATAAATAGTGATTTTCTGGATGTGAGTGTATTTAACCATTTTTAAACCTCTCCTCAAGGAAGCCCAGTATTATATGTAGTTAAAAAAAACCACAGGCCTAAATCATCAAATATTCACCTCAGAGTGCAAAGATTGGATGAATAATCTCAAACAGACTTGCTTATTTAGTTTCTGTCAACTTGTGTCAACAACTGTCAATTTGAGGCCAACACAACCCACCACAAATGCTTTCACAGCCCACAAAAAGATTTGATCAGATCAAATGCAAGAAAACATAAAAAAAAAACAATAATCAATGTGTCAAACTTCAAGGAACATAACTCACAGCAGCAATTCTGTGTCTGATCCACTCACACCAGCACAACACACACCACCGAGATCAGTAGTCCTGAAAATGATCCATTGCTCACCACTGTGGTGGTCCAGTGAGGGTCCTGACCAGGGTATTGGGGCCAACAAAGTATGCAGAGAAACAGATGAACTATAGTCTATCATTGTAAAACTACAAAGTGCATATATATATATATATATGGACAAAGCGTGTAGATGTGTACGTAATGAAGTGGCCTGTCTACATGTGCTGTACTGAATTAGCCAGCAGATGGCGCACTCTTCCCAATAAGAGTTTGCAATCATTGGCATTAATGCCAAAAGATACAGAAACCAAAAGAAGCAACTATGGATTTTAACGTATTGAAGCAAATCGTGGAGTCGACCTGTACAGTAATAACTGAAAGCCCATCAAATACAAATGCTGACATGAAAGTAGAATGAGAGGCTAAAAGGCTTTTCAGATGTTAGGTAATTTAGAGATATGACACTCAACACAAAGATCAAAGGAGCGGAATTGGACTGAAAATACGCGTGAAGCTACAAAACTGAAAATCAGTTTATTAATGCAAGCACAGAGGCAGACAGGCATCCTACAGAAACAGCAACGCAACAGTATTTAACTGAACACAGTTCAGAAATATACTCAGCCTCCAAGGAACATTTATTCACTTTTTTTGTGTGCATCCATTATTGTAACATTCTACTTTCTCAACAAATTAGTTGAAAATATTAAATTAGAAAAGAACACAAAAGAGAAGCATTTTCACCAAAAGTCGTTTGGACCCCACTGTTCATATTTCTATAAAATTAAATCAGTTGTTTACACCAAACATGAGATCACAGTCCTAGTTGTGGTTGTTCTTGGCCCATTGCTGCATATGAATTTAAGTAAAGAAAAGTTAAGTGGTTTGCTCAGAACTGGGACTTGGGTGCCTTTGAGTGTGTTTTATGCTGGTATAACTCTTCTGTAGTAATATAGCAGATGCAAAAGCAGTTTTTATAACATCAATATTTAATACAGTGCACTGCAGTTTAATATTTATAAGACCTCATGCCAGAAAAGATGACAAGCACATGAAACTGCTCAAATCTGCAGGTCATTGGGTGCCGCCCGCCTGCTGCTAGCACTGCTGGCCAGTGAAGCGCGGCGACTGGGAGATGTTGGCAGCCGTGGGCTTCGATGTGATTCTGAACTGGTCTCCTCAATGGAATCAGGAGTGCTGGGTCGGCTCTTTTTTGGGTCTGCCCTGAAGGAGGCTCGTGGACGAACACTTGAGGGCACAGACCGGGCTTTGGAATCTCCCACTGAGTCTGAATCTGACGCAGTTCCCTCTGCCACGGGATCACAGTTCCATGGTGCTGTGACCTTCCATGACCTCTTTGCTGGGTAAGAAGAGGAGTGAGAAGGATCCCTGGGTAGTCCTGGTGATTCAGGCTTTTTATATTCCTGGTCTTCTTCGTCATGTGTTGGTAAGTGAGTGCTCTCGTCCAGGTCCTCTTGCTTGGGAGGTGTAATGGATTCTCCAGCTGGGGATCGTGTTGTTTCACTGCTGGTGTTGTTGGAGTTACTGTTGTGCTCCGTTGGGCTATGCAAGGCGTCCTTTGGTGCATCTGAGCCACTCTTGGTTGGAAGGTCACCTTGCACTGGCAGGAATGCAGAAGAGGGGTTGATTAAAGGTGGATAGGAAGGTCCGTCATGTGGCCTCTCTATCAGAAGGTTATAACTGCTTGGGGCTGAGGGTATAGTGGCCTTGCGGCCAGTGGAGATGCCTATACAAGTCTGCATAGCTACAGAATCTTTCTTGGCCTTGTTGGGAAAGTAGCCATCATCTAGGTCTGTGTGCCTCAACTGTGGGTACAATGCCAAGATGCCCTTTTTGAGCTTCTTGTAGCCCAGATGCATGATCTCTAGGATGTTAAGGAACAAGGAAATGGCAGCAATGCACTGCATGAACACCATGAAGACGCTTTTTTCAGTAGGACGGGACACAAAGCAGTCAACGATGTTTGGGCAAGGCTCCCTCTCGCATTTGAACAAAGGGTCAAGCTGGAAACCATAGAGAAGGTACTGGCCTGTCATGAAGCCTACTTCCACTGCAGAACGGGTCACTATATGAGCCACATAGGTGCGCAAAAGTGAACCTCTCAGTGGGGCCTTGTTCAGCTTGCCTTGGTCAATTTGGCGAAGTTCTCGTTCTATTTTCCGGCGAACTTCAGCCATGTCTGTTTCCAAAGCCTCCAGCTCCCGTCGCAATGCTGTTTTCTTCCTCTGTCGCTCCTTTTCCAGGGCACGGAGTCGGTACAAAGCATGGCCCATGTACACCAGCGAGGGTGAGGAGACGAAGATGACCTGCAACAGTGGTGTATATTATGTAATCATATCAGGGTTTATGCCACACACCCATTAGTGCCGTGGCTCCCAAACCTGGTACTAGAGTACCTATTATTCCTGCTCTAATACATCTACTTTAACAAATCAGCTTATTAGTAAGCACATTGATAACATTGCATATTTCACAAATATTCTATGTAAAGTTTGCAAACACCAGACCACCACATTCTGTATGAATATGTTGGACATTCTGACTCCAAAAACATGGACATTAAACCCTTACAATTGTTACATACTAAGGATTACTATACAGTAACTACAGGGACTTCAGTGCAAACTGGTTGAGCTATTCTTAGATTATAGAAGTGTGTATTAAACTTTGGGTCTGCTTAGCGAGCCCTGGCCATTTAAGCGAGTAATGTAGAGTTGGCCCATCCTTTAAGGCTGTAACTGTCTACTCTTCTGAGAAGGCATTCCAAAAGTTTTTGAGTGTTTCTGCAGAAATGTGTGCCCATTCAGTCAGAAGAGCTCTGTGTAGGCCAACAGAGTTCATTTTCACCTATTCATTTAAACGATGTCTTTAAGGACCTCATATTGTGCACAGTGGTACAGTAACATAAGGTTGGAAGCACAAAACTGTGAAAATGTCTTTTCATTAGCATTAGCATTACCCTGGATAATGGAACTAAGAAGCTGAGACCAAACCCTAAACAAACAGTCCCAGACCATTATCCCTCATTCACCAAACTTTACTGTACCAGTAGCTAGTGCTTTCCTGGTATATGCCAAACCCAGATCAGACTGCCAGATAGCAAAATGTTATTTATCACTCTACAGAACACATTTCCACTGCTTCAGAACCCAGTCGAGTTGTGTGACAAGATAACAAAATTACAATGCCTTTAGAATCTAGGCACATTACACTACTCCCTACTGGAAACCCAATGCATGTGTTAATCAGCTCTACCATACTTTACCCAATACATAAGGGGCTTGTTGATTGGGTAATCATTTGAACTGGGTGCTGGGTTGTGATTTGGACCCCCTTGTTTACTGTGATTAGATTCTGCCTCAGGCACTCAGCACTTACCTGTAGCACCCAGTAGCGGATGAGTGAGATGGGGAAGGCACGGTCATAGCAGACGTTCCGGCAACCTGGTTGCTCCGTGTTGCAGATGAAGTCGGCCTGCTCGTCATTCCACACATCCTCCGCTGCCACACCCAACACCAGCATACGGAAGATGAATAGGATGGTCAGCCATATCTTCCCCACCATAGTGGAGTGGATATGCACCTCCTCAAGGATTCCACCCAAGAAGTTCCAATCACCCATCTTCACAGAGTCATTTCTGTGGTAACAGGAGGATAAGAGGCCAAGAAACAGGAATGAAGTTCAATGCAAAGTGTAACCAAATAATGGAACTGTGGATCCAACTACACTGAAGTAAATGCTCAAGTCAATCAGTGCAACATGCATATCACTGCGGAAAGTATGTTAAGGGTGTGCAAGTAAACTTCTATTAAACTAAATCTCAGTTCATGAGAAAGTATTACACAGTTTATGCAAAGTCATTATTGTTAATACTTTGCACAATGAAAATGGGAAGAGATTGAACAGTTACTGATTGTTAATTAACTTCTCATAAATTCAAATGTAAAAGTCTGTCTTGATTTAGTTATGAAATGAAGATCAGAATAAAAATAGATCACATACCTTAAAGAAAAGAGCACAAAATGAAGAAAACTAAATGCTTCATTGCAGCTTAGAGGCCTCGAAAGTAATCCCACCTCTGCTACATGGTTAAAAACAGTAGAAAGCAATGCAGTGTCACTGTGTACTGAATCTGCTCCAACAAAAAATAAAACATCTCTTCTTTGGTCCAATTTATAGCCCAGCAAAAGAAATCAATGGAACCCCCACCCCAGCATTACACGGGAATGTGTGTGGGTGTGACTGAAGAAGTAGACTTGACCATTGGCATTTGCATGGATGTAGTCATTGGTGTGGTGTCTGACTGTGTAAGAGGGTGTGGCATGGGAGTTATCAGAGGCAGACTGCAATGCAGGCTGAGCAAAAGTACATTGCAAACCTATAAGCAGTAATAGCATCTTGCAGCCTGAAGTTTGTTTCATCCTGAAGGTTGTTATCATCATCATCACTTTGTTTATTTATATAGCGCCTTTCCCATGCTCAAGGATGCTTTACAATTAATATATAATCAACAACACATAACACAGAACACACACACTCCACAGTTCCCACAGCTAGCAGAAGACATTTCAGTGACCACAACACAGTCACTCAGTTAGCTGGCCCTGAAACATCCTCAGCGGTGAGGGAAAGTCTCACACTGCAACTACAGTGCATCACACAGGAGGCCGGCCCATGAAGCCTTGATGGCTGAAGATGTCCTTCGCCACAAAGGGGTAGCCTTTTCTTGCAGCCGAACACCACCAGCCCAGGCTGCCTCACAGTTGTACTGCAGCATCAACCAAGCAGCCAGCCCAGGTCATGCAATGTCACGTCATTTAGGTCCTCAGTCCAGAGAGGCCTGTAGCTGTGCCGCAGCATCACCCAAGCGGCCAGTCCAGGCTGCATAATAGCCGTGATGCAGCGTCACACAAACAGTCCAATGGGCCCCCGAGCTACAGTTTGAAAACCGCTCTCAACCAGAATCTCAGTGGATATGATGGCAAACCTCTTAGGCAAACATCAAAACAAACACACAAACAATACAAAACTAACAGAAAACCAATGTAAAGCAGCAGTCATATTGTGCCACCATGCATACAGCAGAACACATGCACACACACACCTAAGGATTAGAATTCAGTAACTACAAGAACATTAATGCAACCTGGTTGAGCTATTCTTAGATTATAGAAGTGTATAATAAAACTTTGGGCTTGCTTAGTGGGCCCTGGCAATTTAAGGGGTTAATATGGAGTTGGCCCACCCTCTGAGGTTGCAGCAGTCTCCACTCTTCTGAAAGTATTCTCCAAAAGATTTTGGAGTGTGTCTGTGGAAATGTGTTCCCATTCAGTTAGAAGAGCTCTGTGTAGACCAATGGAGCTCTTTCGCACCAGACTTGTTCAACCATGTCTTTATGGACCTCACCTTATGCACAGTGGCACAGTCATGCTTAAACACTAAACGGCCTTCCTCAAACTGTTAACATAAAGTTGGAACCATGTAATTTCCAAAATGCCTTTGCTGTAGCATTAACATCACCCTTCACTGGAATTAAGGGGCCGAGCTCAAATCCTAAATGAACGACCCCAGATCATTATCCCTCCTCCACCAGACTTTACTGCACCAGTAGGTAGTGCGTTCCTGGCATCTGCCAAACCCAGATTTATCATTTAGACTGACAGATAGTAAAATGTTATTTAACACTCTACAGAACATGTTACCACTGCTTCAGATTCCAGTGGTAGTTTGCTTTACACCTCTTCAGTTGACGCTTGGCATTGCGTATAGTGATCTTAGGCTTGTGTACAGCTGCTTGGCCATGGAAACCCATTTCATGAAGCTCTCAATGCACAGATATTGTGCTGACATTGCTTAAAATATCAACTTCAAACATATCTTGACTACATTGTGGACAAGGATAAAATTGGTTGAACTTTTTTTTGCTGAACTATTCCTTTAAAAATCATTGGTTCTCTCCACATGTGGAACTCAACTTTAGTGACCTTACTTTCTGCACTGTGTTGCTGACAGACGAATGTTGGCAAGGGCACAACCAGGTCATGCTGTGTCATTAAGGGACAGCACAGAGCACAACATGATGAGGCTCTCTTATAACACTGAACTCATTAACCATGCAGACAGGGGAAACACATATATAAGCATAAATAAACACACTTCAAAGTCAGGGGTATCCTTGTTGCACGTGCACCACTTATGAAGTCCCACACGTGTGCTCGTGCTGCTTTTAACAGTCCCCTCCAGCTGCTCATTTGATTTTCAATTAGCACCTTTAATGGAGCTTTAGAGCTGTAAAGACAAGCACTTTGAAACAGCAAAGAACAGCACTTCACTTAAATGGGTGATGAGTACCCACAATTGTCAACTGCATTTATTTGCCTTATATTTATCTTTTGCAGGGGTTGGGCTCAGCCCCTTAGTTCCAGTGAAAGGAACTCTTAATGCTTCAACACCAAGAGATTTTGGACAATTTCATGCTCCCAACTTTGTAGGAACAGTTTGGGGACGGCCCCTTCCTGTTCCAACATGACTGTGCACCAGTGCAAGGTCCATAAAGACATGGATGAGCGAGGTTGGTGTGGAAGAACTTGACTGGCCTGCACAGAGTCCTGACCTCAACCCCATAGAACCCCTTTGGGATGAATTATAGTGGAGACTGAGAGCCAGGCCTTCTCGTCCAACATCAATGTCACCCTACAAATGCGCTTCTGGAAGAACCCTTGTGGAAAGCCTTCCCAGAAGAGTTGAAGCCGTTATAGCTGCAAAGGTTGGGCTGACATCATATTAAACCCTATGAATTAAAAATGGGGTGTCACTCAAGTTCATATGTGTTTGAAGGCAGATGAGTAAATACTTTTGGCAATGTAGTGTATAAAGTAAGGAGAAACAAGTTACACAGAGAACAATAAGCAAAGAATTGCACCACAATCAGCCCACGCTAAAAAAAATAAAATAAGAGAAATTAGCATCTAAAATTGTATGCACATTTACACAAATCAGAATTGCTCTGGAATTATGTACTCTGATTCCACGAAACATAAACAGAACTCTACACCAAACCCACAGTGAAGTAGGAAGGTGGGAGTATCATGATGTGGGGCTTCTCTGCGAAAGATACTGGCATATTACTACATATCATTGATTCTGAATATGGGCAATTCATCAAGACAACAAACCCAAACATACAGCCATAATAACTGAAGACAAAAAAAAAATAAGGTGAAGGTGCCTACATTGCTTAGCCAATCTCCTGACTTAAATCCTAATTGCAGGAAACTGAAGCTATTTTCCCAAGACAAAGATACCATATATATCGCAATGGTGTAATTAACAGCAACAACTCTGCATACAACATATAACTAATTTTATTTAAAAAATTAAAACTTTTTTTTCTAAATAATTTTTTCCACTCCATGGATCACCACCTTATCATGGTGGATCACCACCTTATCGTGCTTGAATGATCCTAGGAGCTATGTTGTCTGGAGCAAAGCTCCTGGTAGGGTCTCCCATGGCAAACTGGTCCTAGGTGACAGGTCAGACAAAGTGTGATCCAAAATTCCCCCTATGAAAATAATGAAAGAATGGGACTTGTGTACCCTGCCTGTATCAGGGTTACCGGGGCCCCACCCTAGAGCCAGGCCTGGGGGAGGGGCTCGCCAGTGAGCGTCTGGTGGCCGGGCATTAACTCATGGTGCCCGGCCGGGCCCAGCCCGAAGGGGTTACATGAGTCCCCCCTCCCATCGACCCACCACCAATGGGAGGGGCAGTAGAAGGGGTTCGGTGCTTTGTGGATCGGGCAGTGTCCGAAGGCGTGGGCCTTGGCATTCTGATCCTTGGTTGCTGAAACTGGCTTTTGGAACTTGGAATGTTACCTCACTGGTGGGGAAGGAGCCTGAGTTGGTGCGCAAGGCTGAGAGATACCGGCTAGATATAGTTGGGCTCACCTCAACACACAGCTTGGGCTCTGGGTCCAATCTCCTTGAGAGGGGCTGGACTTTATACTTTTCTGGGGTTGCCCATGGTGAGAGGCGACGGGCAGGTGTAGGCTTTCTCATAGCCCCTTGACTTGGTGCCTGTATGTTGGGGTTTTCTATGGTGGATGAGAGGTTAGCTTCCCTACATCTTCGGGTTGGGGAACGGGTCCTGACTGCTGTCTGTGCTTATGCACCGAACAGCAGTTCAGAGTACCCAGCCTTCTTAGAGTCCTTGGGAAGGATGCTTGATGCTCCTGGAGACTCTATTGTTCTACTGGGGGACTTCAATGCTCATGTGGGCAATGACAGTGTGACCTGTAGGGGTGTGATTGGGAGGAATGGCCTCTCTGATCTGAACTCGAGTGGTGTTCAGTTTTTGGGCTTCGGTGCAAACCACAGTTTGTCCATCACGAACACCATGTTTGAACACAAGGATGCCCATAAGTGCACATGGCACCAGGAAACCCTAGGCCGCAGTTCAATGGTTGACTTTGTAGTTGTGTCATCGGACTTGCAGCCACGTGTTTTGGACCCTCGGGTAAAGAGAGGAGTTGAGCTGTCGACTGATCACCACCTGGTGGTGAGTTGGATCAGGTGGTGGGGGAAGATGCTGGTCAGACTGGGCAAACCCAAATGTATAGTGAGGGTTTGCAGGGAACGTCTGGCAGAAGAACCTATCAGATTGATCTTCAACTCACACCTCTGTCTGAACTTTGACCAGATATCGGGGGAGGTGGGGGACATTGACTCAGAATTCTCCATTGTTGAAGCGGCTGACAGTAGCTGTGGCCGCAAGGTAGTAGGTGCCTGTCGGGGCGGTAATCCCTGAACCCAGTGGTGGACACCCCAGGTGAGAGATGCCGTCAAGCTGAAGAAGGAGTCCTACCGGGCATGGTTGGTCTGTGGGACACCAGAGGCAGCTGGCAGGTATCGACAGGCCAAGCGATCTGCAGCTTCAGTCGTTGCCAAGGCAAAATCCCGTGTATGGGAGGAGTTTGGTGAGGCCTTGGAAAGTGACTTTAAGTCGGCTCCAAAAAGATTCTGGCAAACCGTCAGGCGACTCAGAAGGGGAAAGGAGTATGCCACTAGCACTGTATATAGTGGAGATGGTGTGCTGCTGACTTCGACTGAAGACGTCATTGGGCGGTGGAAGGAATACTTTGAGGACCTTCTCAATCCCACCGACACGTTCTCCAGTGAGGAGGCAGAGTCTGGCGACACAGGAATAGGCTAGTCCATTACTGAGGCCGAAGTCATTAAGGTAGTTAAAAAGTTCCTTGGTGGCAAGGCTCCAGGGGTGGATGAGATCCGTCCCATGTTCCTCAAGGCTCTGGATGTTGTGGGGCTGTCTTGGCTGACATGCCTTTTCAACATTGCTTAGACATCGGGGGCAGTGCCACTGGATTGGCAGAATGTGGTGGTGGTGCCTCTTTTTAAAAAAGGGGACCGGAGAGTGTGTTCCAACTACCGGGGAATCACACTCCTCAGCCTCCCTGGTAAGGTCTATGCAGGGGTACTGGAGAAGAGAGTCCGACTTATAGTCGAACCTCGGATTTAGGAGGAGCAGTGCAGGTTCCGCCCTGGTCGTGGAACACTGGACCAACTCTTCACCCTCTCCAGGATTCTGGAGGGCTCATGGGAGTTTGCCCAACCAGTCAAGTGGAGGAGTTTAAGTATCTCGGGGTCTTGTTCACGAGTGATGGTACAAGGGAGCGGGAGATTGACAGGCGGATTGGTGCTGGGTCAGCAGTGATGCGGACTCTTTACCAGTCTGTTGTGGTAAAGAAAGAGCTGAGCCACAAGGCAAAGCTCTCGATTTACCGGTCGATCTACGTTCCTACCCTCACCTATGGTCATGAGCTTTGGGTAATGACCGAAAGAATAAGATCGTGAATACAAGTGGCCAAAATTAGTTTCCTCCACAGGGTGTCTGGACTCTCCCTTAGAGATAAGGTGAGAAGTTTGGTCATCCGGGAGGGACTCGGAGTAGAGCCGCTGCTTCTTTACGTCGAGAGGAGCCAGTTGAGGTGGTTCGGGCATCTAGTTAGGATGCCTCCTGGACGCCTCCCTCGTGAGTTGTCACAGGCAAGTGGAGGAGACCCCGGGGAAAACCCAGGACACGCTGGCGTGTCTATATTGCCCAGCTGGCCTGGGAGTGCCTCAGAATATGATGGGATGGGATGGAAATTTTTTCCACTTTCAGTTTATGCTTATGAATACAAACCCCTTTTATGCTAATAGGTATAAAGACAGATATGTGTATAAACTTGAGGTAGATATATGCTCTGGAAATAGAATATATATATGTATATATATATATATATATATATATATAT
Source organism: Pygocentrus nattereri (assembly GCF_015220715.1). Lineage (NCBI taxonomy): Eukaryota > Metazoa > Chordata > Actinopteri > Characiformes > Serrasalmidae > Pygocentrus > Pygocentrus nattereri. The sequence goes on from NC_051229.1 coordinate 27,055,522, forward strand.
ATATATATATATATATACACACACACACACACACACACACACACAAAAAAAAGAAAATTAAGTGATTAATAGGAAATTTGTTCCACCTTTTCTGCAGTGACAGCCTCTTCTGGGAAAACTTCACACTAGATGTTGGAACATTGCTGCGAAGATTTGATTGCATTCAGCTACAAGTGCATTAGTGCGGTCAGATATTGATGATGTTTCATTAGTTCCACTCCAACTCACATCCCAAAAGTATTGGATGGCGCTCCAACACTCCAGAGAGCTGGACACAGCTCCACTGCTCCACAGTCCAATAATACAGAGTTTTTCACCCCTCTAGTTGACACTTTAAAACTTTACAAACATAGTTTTGGATGACATACTTTCTAAACCACTTATCCTTCTGGCTTGCAGGGGGGAGCTTGAGCCCATCCCAGCAGTCATAGGGTGGAAGGCTGGACATCCAACATTAGTGCCTGATTTCATATGTGCTCTTAACTAAATGAGCATAAATTCTCACAGACACACTCCAAAATCTTGTGGAAAGTCTCCTCAGAAATGTGGAGGCCATTTTACCTACAAAGAGGCTCCATACCATTACCATGTTCCTGGTAAAAGTCATCTAAAAAGCATTGTGCGAAAGTTTTAGGCACCCAAGACACATTTTCAAAATCTATTTATTTGTGTAGTTTGTGTTTATTTGCTGAGAAAAGTGTTAATATTTGAATAAACTAAATTTATAGAATATTATAATAATTTTACACACACACACACACACACACACACACACACACACACACACATATATATATATATATATATATATATGTTGTGAAGGTGTCATGGAAAAATATGTACCCAAGAAATTCTTGTTACTTTTTATGGTTTTTATGTTTATTTGAATTATGAATATGACTTTATTCTAATGTATATTGTGATAAACTCACTGCTGAGGTAAATTGTTTAAAAATTTGCTTAGAAGCCTAAAACTTTCACACAGTACTGTAGGTGTGATTTCGACATACATTTGGCCATATAGAGTACAGGCAACTGCCTCTGACAGCAATGAGTACCAGCTAGCTGAATTCACTAGTTAGAATGGGTGTCTGGATATTTTAGACATATAATGTATAATTTATGGGAAAATATACGAGCATTTGCAATGGATTTATAAATACTAAATAAAATTATTATATGCTTTCTCAATAGGTGTGGTGTCAATCAAGTGCGCCCAGGCTTTTGAGCCTCCTGCACTGTGGAGATCCATAGAGGCAGATAACAAACTGTAATATGTACATTTGACAGCCTGACGCTGAGAGTGGCCTTTTGTTTTCTTTGTTATTGTGTCTATAGTGATCTACTAAATGCCGCTCATCATACTGTACTGATGCTGTCACATTTTCCTTTTTCTTGTAATGCAATCAATCGGTCGCGTCCGATTTCATACCCTGCTGGTTTCACCCTAGTGTAATTAAGCGGCCTCTGCTAGTTCTAGCCATAGTTTATTCCATTTACAAGAAATCAATGCTCAGGCCTGTTGCTCTTACTAACTGCGGCTGGTTGTGCTGGCTGGCTCTTTGGGTTCATGTGAAGCAAACCGTATAAAATATGTCGCTCTATTATGCAATCCAGTATTATTCAGAGGGTGATTGAATGATCTAACACTGTTGTCAAAATTACAGAATAAACTATATATATATATATATATATATATATATATATATAACTATATATATATATATATATATATTATAATGTTTGCACTTTCTTACCATGCAGATATTATAGAACATGCCCAGTCTTACATAATCTCAAAGTAATAACATGCTTACATCATGCTTGATTGAAAAAAAAAATATATATATCAAAACAAAACCTAAAACTGTGTTTAGCAGCCCTGTAATTTATTCATTTATTTACATATTACATATTATTTAATACAAGACAAGTAGACTTACTGCTTTTTTTATTAGCATTTTACATACCAACACACTACACTGCATGTTTAAAATGATAGTTTGGTCAAAAAACAAATTAATGCAATTTCCCCACTTACCTCAAAAGTTTTTACATTACCTAACTGGTGTAAAAATGGATCACAGTATATTTTTTCATGCGTCGACACCTATGCTTAAATAAAGCCTCAATTGATTTCTTTGGGCCAAAAACAACAGAACGTCCCGTCTGGCTGACCTGCTGGTTACCATCAGGTCACAATCAATGAACTTTGTTGTTTTTTATAACACTGCTGTCGGCTAATTAGAACTTGGAAAGGGAACGGCAGGACTGGAGCAGCGTCAGAGCAGGACACACTGATACGCAGATATAAACTCCAATGCATACTGATACACTGATAATAGCAGTGGGGCCTTGCAAGACCTTCATGATAAAAAGCTTAGTGATTTCTGTGAAATCAAAAATACATATCCATGATTTTTAGTTCATTTTTATTTTTATGTAATCATTATGCTTGCATTTGAACTCCACATGTACTGTAGTGATACTCTTAATTCATTTTTAAGTTTGGGAAAAAATCCCAACGGAAAATTGTCCAGTATGTTTTTTCTTTGTGGCTTTGAGGCAGATACAGCCAATCAAGTTTTCCCATGGGTTAGATCTTCCAGAGCTAAACTAAAGGCCTTACATATCAGGTTAACCACTAATCGATAATTTTCATAAGAACAAAACATCACTCTATGCCTTCTAAATACACCACTGACTATGAATATGAGTGGCATGTGAATGTGTTTGTCACAAAACAGCGGCACCTCTATGCTCTTTACTCAAAGAATTACTGTAAAACTGCTACAGGTAAACAATACATTAATATGTTACAAATAAAACATATACAAGATTCAAATGCCAGCTTTTAATCTAGAATTGCCCAGATATTTAGCTTTATGGTAAAGATGTTTTTTTTCCATGTTTTTAACCAAGATAAACACAAATACACCCTATTACATTCTGACACACTGATACATACTACTACACACCCTTTCACACCAAAGCTCTACACACACTGATGTGCACTGACACACACTGGAGATCAGAATGGACAACAGCATTAACCACACAGTTTCCCCCATAGGAAACATTCCTGAAAAGCCTCTAAGAGAACAGGGAACTGGAATATCTGGATGGTTTTCATTGGGTCAGAGAAAACAAAATCTATTATTTTCATCGACAGTCTTAAAAGTCGATTTATCAGTCTACAATACACATTTCCGCTGTGCATCAGTCCATTTCAGATGAGCTTGAGCCCAGACAAGTCGTCTGTTTCCGGCTTTTGCTGACATATCGCTTCCACTGGACATAGTACAGTCTTAGCTTGTATTTGTGTACGCAACAACAAGCTGTGATTATTGACCACGGTTTGTCAAATTATTCCCATGTGGTGATATCCATCACAGACACATTGATTTTGAATGCAGCGCAACCTGAGAGATGGGTCACGGGTTATCAGTTGTGTTTTTTTAGCCTTGCCCTTCACGCACACCTTAAATAGATTAATTTTTGTAATTGCTCACAGAGGAACATAGTTAAGTTGTTGAGTTATTACATGTTGCATTTTTGGCAAGTGGCAAGCATGGACCCAACCTGGGCCTTTCTTGGATAAGGTAAAATATTAATGATCTTTATAATGGTTTCATTTAAATACAAGTCAAAGTGTATTTACTAGTAACTGCATTGCTTTAGGGCGGCATGGTGGGATTGCACTGTCACCTCACAGCAAGAAGGGCCTGGGTTCAATTCCCCGGCCGGGTGACCAGGGTCCTTTCTATGTGGAGTCTGCATGTTCTCCCCCTGTCTGTGTGGGCTTCCTCTGGGTTCTCCGGTTTCCTCCCACTGTCCAAAGACATGCAGTCAGGTCATTTGGATGTTCTAAATTGCCCCTAGGTGTGAGTGTGTCTGTCTGCCCGCCCTGTGATGGACTAGAGACCTGTCCAGGGTTTATCCTGCCTTCTGTCCAATGACAGGCTCCAGCACACCCTGCAACCCTGAAGGAGAATCGCGCATGTGTGTGTGTCATATACTGTTCCAACTTGTTTGGAATTAAGGTTTGTGTGCTGCATTGCTAGAAAAAACAGTGGCTGGTTTCTGACATCATATGACAGAGTTGGTGTTGATGTACAGTCCTGTGACACTGAAGGCCAGTGTCCAGCACATTTTCGTGATTTCCCCCTGGACACTGCATAAAGTTAAAGATATTACTGCCGTTTCACACTCACACACACCGAAAGACTCCCAAACATTTAGAACCTGCTGCTCCTTCAGCATCACCTCACATACACTGACAAAAACAGCTTTGAATGTGTTCATTTAGTTGCACATGAATTATTTCACTTCAACACAGTTCTTCCCAAAAGAAGTACACAATAAAGTTTTCATTGTTGATTCCCCACTTAAATTATGCTTGTGTTTAAGACTAGGCTCACAGGACTGGTTCTCTGGACTAATTTGTAGTGCACAGGGATGGATTACTGACCAGGCCAGTAGATGCAACAATTAGATTAATGAATAACCTTTGAATATATAATGACTACACAAAAGAAATGAAGGCCTTTTAGCCAAAACCCTTCCACCTGAAGGAAAAAGCAAGCCTCTCGGCCTTGTATGGCAATACGTTAGATCAAAGAACAGAAACAACATTCTTGAAAATGTCTTTTAATAAAAATTACAGTAGTAGAAAGGAATGACACATTTACAAAATAATGTGTTATTAAAATAATAGAAAAGTGTTATTAAATTTTTCTACCAGAACCCCAACAACCCATCTTTAGGTAAGCATTTTATGCAGTGACATAATGAGGGAAACTCAATGATGTGACACAATTTCATATTAATCTCATTTCAACTCTTTATGCAACAGCACATCCTGCTGACTACACAGCACAACCCAGACTGTATAAAACATGGAAAACATTTGCCTGTGAACCCAGTATAAATGCTGCCCTCTGTTGTTCGAAGTGACTAACTGTTTTAAGGTAGTGTTCCTACATGGTTGGATGGTCCTGCTACTAGTTCATCAACACACATAAACCTCAAATAGCTTGTCAACATACTTTTCTGGGAATATTAAAAGAATATTAGATATTTAAGGGCCCAGATTTCATGTTTATGACGGGTTATCCTCGTGCGAAAAGCTGTATGGAAATATATATGGAAGAAATTGACAAATTCAGATAGAAATAGTCAGAGAATAAATTTCAGCCACTCTGTTCAGATGTACAGATGATTAGATCTATAATGACCCACTTGCTTCCTGACGGCCAAAAACAGCACGATGTTTAATCGTTATATGAACATTTCACAGTTATTAGAGTGGATATACTCTGTCTGCAGAAACACTCCACAACACTATAACATGAATTGTGGGCTAAATTAATGTAGGATTAATGTAAATATGTTGATGGCTGTGACATCACAACCATGCTGAAGTGAAACTGTAACTGAGCTGTAACTATAACTCAGCAACTTCAATGCTCTTTGCACAAGCTCCAAGCTTGTTTATAAACAGTCTCTTAATCCTGAATGAAACCCAATTACTTGTCATTTTGACACATCCCTGACTTAACCAACCAAAATCAAATGCTAAATAAAGGAGAAGATTACAAGAAATGAGGAAGTAAAGCTACTGTTCCCTCCCCCTCCCCCAGCACACCTGAGCCTTTGGCCATTGGAGAAGCTACATAGATTCAGTCTAATGGCCTTAATTTTGAGATACTTACACAAACCCTTTCACCCTGTAGAGTGCACTTGTAGGTAACATGATTGTACAAAATAAAAACAAGTGGCACTACAAATAAAAAGTACATGTTGACAATTTTTAATGACCAGTATAAAATATCAAAATACCCGCTTGGCTACATGGCACGTTTTGTAAATAAATGTGGTCTGTAGCTGCTTTTGTTGAGGTATGTTGAAGCTTCACGAAAACCAGCACAAAAAAAAGAGCATTCTGGTGTACACTGTAAAAAGTGGCTCCCCAAATCAACCTAAAAAATTTACATCATGTAGTAAGAAGTACATTAACTAGTTTTATTCAATCTAAATAAATACTTTGTGCTAGTTCAATTGCTTGTTACTACATGAACTAACTTTTTAAGCTGATCTGATGAGCCATTTGTACGGTGAGCAATTAAAGTAGTGTGAATACCATAACAGCATCAACACAAAAGTTATGGGCTACAGTACAAAGAACACATTTAAGTGTTAACCTGAAAGCCTTGAGGGAACAGCTGGTTGAAAAGTCAAATGGACACATTTCTCCTCTTACTTCATAAGCACTCGATCTATTCAAATGGACAAAATTATTAGCAAAAATCAAGCTTCAAGATAGCTGTTGTTTTTAGCTTTCTAACATACTTTGGCCTATTTTTATAGATAACAGTGTCATACAGTGTTAGAAGCCACCTAAGAAAGTGCTGTCTTAATAAGGCTTGTTGAAAAATCAATGTCACACAGTTTTCCACTTCCCAGATCAGCCAAGACATGTTTGGTGTACAGATTTTACCTGGTTACATTAGCACTTAAGTTGACTTTAGCACTAAGGTCCCCCAAACATGCCTTAGATGCTTGAACAGATGCTCTGAGGTCAGTGGAAAACTGTAAAATTTGAATTTTTCTGATCCACGACACTTGGGTTAAGGGTAAAACTATAGTTTAAAACCTAAACATACCACTGTACATACATGTGCATGTATTGTGACCTTGTTGACATCTGCCTGGGATGTAAACACTTCCTTAGTAAGAAGCTGGAGAGAGGAAGATGTTGAAGAGAACAGCGAAGAGCAAGAATACGATGTAGCCCACTATGCAGAACCAGAAGCGAGGGTCCTTCAGAAGCTTCTGGTTGTAGTTACTGAAGAAAACATAGCCGATGGTCATGCCTGCTATTCCTCCACCAATGTGGGCCACAAAAGACACCTAGAGAAGGAGGAGAAACACAATGCCTCTTAACAAATAGCCGTGCTGCACAGCTGTCATTCAGAAAAACAGGACAGTGAAGTACACTGAGGTTATGGGTGGGCAATATGATTATTATATACACTGAACAACGGTTTGTATATTAAAAAAAGACAAGTGCATAGTAACTGTATGAATGGCATAGTAAGACGTAGTGCTAAGCATACCTGTCACACAAGTCAGATAAGGGCCAGAATCTGGTTAACACGAGTCAGACGACGATGACAGACTCTGTCTGTCACACGAGTAAGACGAGTGCCAGAATCTGGTTAACAAGAGTCAGATGGTGCCAAAATCTGCCTGTCACACGAGTCAGAAGACCACTAGAATTTCCGTCATGAGTCAGACACCTGGCAGAATTGCAGTCTAATCACATGAGTCAAATAACCACCAGAATCTGTCCGTCACACAAGTCAGATGACTGGCAGAATCTGTCCATCACAAGAGCAAGACGACCACCAGAATCTGTCTGTCACACGAGTTACATGACCACCAGAATCGCTGTCTATCATGAAACATGACCATTAGAATCAATGTCCGTCACAAGTCACATGTCCGTCAGAATTGTACACGAGTCAGATGACCACCAGAATTTTTCTGTTACACGAGTCAAATGACTGCCACAATCGCTGTCCATCACACAAGTCAGATGACCACCAGAATCTGTCACAAGAGTCAGACAAACTCCACACTCGGTCTTTTACATGAACCAGATGACCACCAAAATCTCTGCCTAATGAGTTAGACAACCATCAGAACGGCAGAGTCACTGTGAATCTTCACAGAAAGCCAATCAAGAGTTAGAGATTTAGAATCAAAGCTAAATCAGAGCTTGAAGCACCTTCATTGTTGGTACGGTTGTTTGTGTTTTCTTTTAACACTAATGTTGCCTGAGAAATCATGTGGCCACCACACAACTTTGCCTATTTTCACAGCTCTGCTGTGACACGAGTAACTGACCAAGTTATGGACAATTCTCAGGTTCAGATTCAGTAATCAGGTTCAGTAATTTACTATGGCATACAGCGATGCCTACTGTAAGAACACCTTAAATATTAATGCAATGCTGAATGAATTCACAGAATTTTTTGTTTGCTGATGTTTGCATTAAACTAATATAATATTATAATATTATATATATATATATATATATATATATATATATATATATATATATATATATATATATATATATATAAAAAATGAGATTAGAAACAAAGAAGAGGAAGAGAGTGAAGACAGAGCCAAAGAACAGATGGTGGAAGCTGAAGGAGGAGGATGGTTGCAGGCAGTTCAGGGAAAAATTGCAACAGGCCCTTGGGGGCAGTGAGGAGCTACCTGAGGACTGGGAAACTACAGCTAAGGTGGTGAGAGAAATTGGCAAGAATGTGTTGGGTGTTTCATCTGGTCAGAGGAAAGAAGACAAGGAAAGTTGGTGGTGGAATGAGGAAGTCCAGGAGAGTATTCAGAAGAAGAAGGCAGCTAAGAAAAAGTGGGATAACCAGAGAGATGAAGGAAGTAGGCGGGAGTACTGTGAGGCTAGTCACATAGCAAAATGAATGGTGGCAAAGGCAAAGACTCAGGCCTATGATGAGTAAAGAAGGAGTAAAGGACTTGTATCGTTTGGCTAAACAGAGAGATAGAGCTGGAAAGGATGTACAGCAGGTTAGGCTGATAAAGGATAGAGAGGGAAATGTACTAGTGAGTGAACAGAGAGTGTTGAGTAGATGGAAGGAGTACTTTGAAGAACTAATGAATGAGGAAAACGAGAGAGAGGAGGACAATGGGGGGAGAGATAGTGGATCAGGAAGTGCAGAGAATTGGTAAGGTGGAAGTGAGGGCAGCTTTAAAAAGGATGAAGAATGGAAAGGCAGTTGGTCCAGATGACATACCTGTGGAGGTATGGAGATGTTTAGGAGAGAAGGCAGTGGACTTTTTAACCAGGTTGTTTAACAAAATCCTGGAGAGTGAGAGGATGCCTGATGAGTGGAGAAGCAGTGTACTGATCCCCATTTTTAAGAACAAGGCTGATGTGCAGAGCTGCAGTAACTACAGAGGTATAAAGTTGATAAGCCACACCATGAAGGTATGGGAAAGAGTTGTTGAAGCAAGGCTAAGGCGAGAGGTCCAGAACAGTGAGCAGCAATTTGGTTGCATGCCCAGAAAGAGTACCACAGATACAATTTTTGCATTGAGAGTGTTGGTAGAGAAGTACAGAGAAGGTCAGAAGGAGCTACATTGTGTCTTTGTGGATCTAGAGAAGGCATATGATAGGGTGCCAAGACAGGAACTGTGGTACTGTATGAGGAAGTCAGGTGGAGATGAAAAGTATGTTAGGGTGGTGCAGGACATGTATGAGGATAGTGAGACAGTGATGAGGTGTACAGTTGGAGTGACAAATGGTTTCAAGGTGAAGGTAGGGTTACATCAGGGATCAGCTTTGAGCCCATTCTTGTTTGCAATGGTGATGGAAAGGTTGACAGATGAGGTCAGGCAGGAGGCTCCATGGACCATGATGTTTGCAGATGACATTGTAATCTGTGGTGAGAGTAGAGGGCAGGTGGAAGAGAATCTGGAGAGGTGGAGGTTTGTACTGGAGAGGAGAGGAATGAAGGTCAGTAGAGAGAAGACGGAATACATGTATGTGAATGAGAGGGGGGCAGGTGGAAAGGTGAAGATGCAAGGAGTAGAGGTCGTAAAGGTGGATGACTTCAAATATCTTGGGTCAACCATCCAGAGCAATGGACAGTGTAGAAAAGAGGTGAAGAAGAGGGTACAGGCAGGATGGAGTGGGTGGAGATGGGTGTCAGGGCTGATGTGTGACAGAAGGATAGCAGCAAGAGTGAAAGGGAAGGTTTACAAGACAGTAGTACGTCCTGCTATGATGTATGGTTTGGAGACTGTGGCTTTGTCTAAAAGACAGGAGGCTGAGCTGGAGGTGGTGGAGAAACCTGTTGTACTAGTTCAAATGCCTTTCTATCACTTCCAGTGTGCATCCTGTCTGTGTAACACCATGCAGTGGAATGGAGTTTAAAACCACATGTATATCAGATGTAACCCTCATATGTCTGCACATATGTCTTACAACTCCCTGCATGTACCGTGTCACTATGAATGGACTAAAAAAAAGTGTAAGGCCAATCTCAAAAGCCTTAGGCAGCTTTTCGAGGCATTGAACGCTTCAGACACCCGGTTCCTATCACCAACACTGTGAACAATTGTGACTCTGGAAGTTTCTCTAGAATGTAGCATTTCACATCAAACCACTCTGAATAACTTTGTTTACATCTTATCTATTTAATTATGCAGCTTTTCTATAATAGTGCAATTCCCCTTTAATATAGCTGCACTGAAATACTCTTTCAAAGGACTCACTTTACATTTATTTTGATGTCAGATTTATTTATCTGTGTATTTACTTATATAAAATATCAGTGTGAGTTAAAACAAAACGAACCCCTTACTTTTATGCAAAAAAAGTGGACAATATGAGGTATAAAATCAGCCATTGAGGGACTTCACAGGGTTATTTGAGGAGAATGGCGCTGAAAAAGCATCGACTCACCTTCAATCCAGCCTCATCACTCAGAAATCTTCTGTACAGAGCGAAGCCCACATCTGTTCCCACTACAGAAAAGAGCAGTCACAATTAGAACACAAGGGACATAATGAACCTACGTATAAGTGGGAATACTCAGCCGTGTTTCAGGACAGATGTTTGAACAAACCGATAAGGACGATCACCAAAATGCGGAAAATTCCCAGCAGAGGAATCATCTCCCTGAAGTTCTTTTGGAGCACAGGACAGAGAAAGAGCAGATCAATTTAATTGGCCCGTCAAATGATTAAATAAATAAATCACAATATATCACATTTGTTTTCACTGCTATTTAAATGGGGGAAAAAAATCTTTCTTTACTGACTGACGCCCACGTCACCTTGTCGTTCATACAGTCTTATTACAGTGGAGGTTCTTGGTGGGAACTGTAGCTTGAACATGATTAAAGGAAAAAAAATTCAACACCTACTACTAAAGCATTCATGAGGTATCCACCAATGAGAGCGTAAACTCCTCCAGAGGCACCCACCACAGCACTGTACGGGTCAAAAATGGAACTGGCCAGAGAACCTGGGACAGCACGCACATGCGCACACACACACACACACACACAAACAAACACAAACAGTTCAATTCACACACCCCATCATGTCAGCACTTTGCCTTATTTTTAAATTTATATTTTTCACCATTACTTTTCAATTAAATAAGGAAAAATCCTGCAGTTGGCATGGACCAGCCACATATTAATCCTTTGAGCATATTCATCTTCAACACACAGCTTTATGCTCATCAATGTATCCTTCTTGATATGAATCGCAGGTTTTATCTAAATTATGATTTGGCACCCTTCTAGGTCTGGCTCATATATTTTGAACACTTGAGCGTTTGCTGGTGTTTATCTATTTCATATTCACAAATTTGTAACCTATAATACATAGTAAAGGCCTTTTTGCAGAACGGTGATTATTAATATATGGAAAATGCTAAAAAAATAATAATAATAAAAGTAAATTATAGCTGAAGTAGTGGGCATGCACATCACCATGTCCTCAGATCACCACAAAGCACACCGCTTTCCACACAGCACCGAAGCGAAATGAAATCACATGTATGAGCATTCTAAATGATCAGACAACAAGAAAAACACCAAGTTCAAAACTAGTGATAAGAGACTGCACAATAAATTTGATTGTCTATTATATGTAAGTATAGCGATATATAGTACCAGCATATGTTGAATCTGCACTCTCTCCAAATCAGCTTGGTCATGTAATGCTTCAGATGGAAAGATCATCTCTTTTTCTTCCTTTCTTTTCTAATTACACAGCTTTACACAACAGCACAATACCAGATCTGTTCATCATGCAGATGGTGCTTCTCTGCTACCATACCAGCATAATTATCACATTTAACTAAACTATTGTGTCAAATATAGCCGAGGACACTACACAAAATAGGAGTGATTTAACCAGTTCTCTATTGAGCATGAGTGAAAAAAAATTATAGGCTTGTGTTTTCACAGATGTAAGATGCTGGCACAGCCACACAGCCAGTTGTGGAATATTATTTAAAGGAGAAATAAGTGATTTTATGACCAATTAAACGCTATGATTAAAGTGATCTGTCATTGTCTTAAATTTCCTTCCTAACATAGACTCACCTGTTCTATCTTTGAATGACAAGGACAGGTGTGCTCAGTCCTGGTTCCAGTGATCTACAACCCTGGAGAGTTCAAATCCAACATACCTGGCTCTAATATCCAGATGCCTCTGAAGGCCTTCATCGCCTGGATCAGGTGTTAGATTAGGGTTGGAAAAAACTTAAAGGGGTAGGTCTCCAGGACCACAACGGTGCACTCCTGATGTAGGATATAATTAAAATGGCAGCATTTATCATTTGAAACACTCAAAATTGTGTGTTCAAATTATGATTTTGATATTTATCAAATTTCCAAACTTTTCAAATGTGAGCTAGACGACATTCATACATCAGAGCATTAAGTTCAGTCAATATCACACTCAAAAATCAACAATCCAAATAAAGTTAAAGCAAAATGAACAAACAGATATTTTATGCCAAGAGAATCTTTGCAGGATGCTTCTTATTTCATTGAAAAGTAACAGTGAGAAAATGAAAATAAAAAAGACAAAGTTCAACATAAACAAAGAAGAGTCTTTGAGACTTTAAATACAGGTTGGAAATATAAACGACAGTTGCATAAATGGCCTACAGCTGCCTCTAATTTGCAAACCTTTGATTAAAGTAAAGTACAGTCTACAGGGTGGTTTTCTAAAAACAAATGAGGTATTATCCCAGACTGGATTGTTCTCTGCTTATTCTTAGTTGAAAACCCTCAGCTTGATTGATGTCTACCCTTATTCTCAATGGATTCATACTTGAAAATGTGAAACTTAATCTGAGTTTTTTCAGTTGAATATCAGAAAGTGTGTTGTTTTGACTCTATTGGAGCTGGATTAGTTTTCCCAAATTAGGTTTTGTAATGTAAAGTGGTTGTAAATGTAAATAAACTAAATAATAAACTAAAGTAATTGTGTGATTGTGTAATTTAATTGGTCGATTGATTCACGATGAAGAATCTGAATGTCATAATGTCCACAGATAACCCTGATTTAAAAGTTACAGCCAGGACTTTCACACCACCATTACACCTCAGGACACACTCATAACACTAATAGCAAACCTGTTAATAGTCATGGCTGTGTGGTGTGTTATTGTTATAACAATACACTGCACAGCCATGACTATTAACAGGTTTTGTTACTAGATTAGCATGTGCTAGATTACAGCAGGACTACTACTACTAGTACTGAGGGAGCTTCAGCTTCAGCCAATTATAGAAGACTGTTCACGCCTTTATTGTTCTTAAACTGTAAAAACTACACTGATCCACAGTTATTATCAATAAGCATAAACCAATCCAACTAAAAGTAATCCAGCTCCAAACTTTAGACTTATAAGTCTAAAGTGTAGAAAGTCCAGTGATTTTACTGTGTGTGCAGAGTGAGATGTTGTTCCTCACCTGCAAGAACGCCACCCAAGTAGACCATCCCCACCTCAAAGCCCTTGTGGACCAACTCCAGCGGTATGCCCAGCATCAGCTGCAGAAGCAGATTCCCCACAATATGCTGGATCCTGGAGGAAAAGAGCACAAAACCCAGTTAAAACCATTCACTGCTTTGAATGATCAACCGTTCTCGGTTGTTAAGGACGTTGGATTTTGTAGCACATGCTGTTATTTCGTAAGTTTGCATGGTTCCTCATTTACAATGGGTCCCTTAATGCACACTCAGCTTAAACAAATGTTGACTGATTTGATAGTATTAGAGTACAGCACAGTAACGTTGAACATATTAAAGTAATTTTATGAGATTCATTTTACAAAAAAAACTGTTTTACTCTCAGCGTTATTTCAATTTTCAGTTAATGTGTTTGGCCCAGTCTGTCCAGAATTGCACTAAATCCCTAACAACAACATTTCAAAATGAAAGTTAAATCATCACCTCAATTTCTAACACCAGATCTTTTTATTTCAGTCATTTTTCTCCCTTCATGATTCCTTTGTATGTATCTCAAGCCATATACATTCACCAGCCACTTTATTAGGTGTTACCTGTTCAAATGCTTGTTAACACAAATAGCTAATCAGCCAATCACATGGCCACGATTCAATGCATTTAGGCATGTAGAGGTGGTCAAGACAGCTTGCTGAAGTGCAGACCGAGTATCAGAATGGGGAAGAAATGTGATTTAAGTGACTTTGAAAATGGCATGGTTGTTGGTGCCAGATGGGCTGGTCTGAGTATTTCAGAAACACGCACAACCATCTCTAGGGTTTACAGAGAATGATCTGAAAAAAGAGAAAATATCCAGTGAGTGGCAGCTCTATGGACGAAAATGCCTTGTTGATGTGAGAGGTCAGAGGAGAATAGGCAGACTGGTTCGAGATAGAAAGGCCACAGTAACTCAAATAACCAACCAAAATCTCTGAGGAATGTTTCCAACACCTTGTTGAAAGTATGCCATGATGAATTAAGGCAGTTCTGAAGGCAAAAGTGGGTCCAACCTTTTACTAGCATACCTAATAAAGTGGCTAGTGAGTGTATTTTACTATATTATATTACAGCTTTCATTGTTTCTTGGCCAAATGGCTATTCTTGGATGGAGAACAAATGGCATGTTGAAGCAAACCAAAATCCAGGGAACAGATGAAAAGGTGTTTTACCCAGCATGCACAAACATGTAGGATAAGAAGCGCCATGCCTCCTCCCTGTGGTCCGGTTTGTAGGTAAGGGGACTGTTCCAAATGCCTTGCTCCAGCGTCACCCACTGCTTCTGAGGCTTCCACACCGCGTAGTAGATGAAAACTGCCAACTGTGGTGAGTGACAGCATGTTACCATGAGGCAGTTCAGTTTGTTAACGCTAATAAACAATGTTTGCCTGCCTCAACCTGTAAGGCTGAGCAGGGTAATGAAAGGCTGGTGACAGTGAAATATAAGACTAAAGACAGGGATAAGAAAGTTTATATATTCAAGAAGCATGTGGGTCATTAAAATCATGTTATTAGCTCCTGGCACTGACTTCGTAGGACACTGTACACTGTTCCAGTGTTCCACTCCACCTCTGTCCTATTTATTATTCACTGCACTACTTGTACTTGAGTGTGCAATACATATTCCTGCTGTGCAATATTTCTTAAGATGTGCAATATTATATAACTCTATAAGCTGTCCAAGGAATGTGCAATAACTAACTGATACCTCACTTGTCTATTGACTATTGCACTAAATGTATTTACAGTGTCAATAAAGCTTTTATGTCTCCCCAGTAGTCTGTCTGGGTTCAATATATCTTTAAAAAAATTATTTTTAATGATAATAAAAGACTTCAATAAGCATTTCAGCTGTTATGGGAGCTAGGGTGCCACCCTACTGGTTACCACAAGTAAAAAAGAATAATCATACTGAAATATATATTTATACTTTTTTAGTATTTTGATTGACCTACAATAAAAAAGTGGCAAAAAGTATGTGGACACCCCTCAAGTGTTTCAAACACTCCTATTGCTAACAGGTACATAGACTCAAGCACACAGCTATCCAGACAAAAGTGAGTGTAGAATGAGTCATAGCAAAGAGCTCTGCTGATGCACGTGTTCTGCAAATATCATTTATCTGTCGCGTCATTCACTACAGAGTGCCTCTGGAAGCATTATCAACACAAGAACTGTGCATCAGAAGGCTTTCCATGGTCAAGCAACTGAATGCAAGCTGAAGATCACAATGCGCAATGGCAGTTGTCAGCTGGAGTGGTGTAAAGCACACCACCACTCGACTCTGGAACAGTGGAAATGCGTTTTTTGGAGTCATGAATAAAGCCACACTATCTAGTAGTCTGATGAATAACCTGGGTTTGGCCGATGCCAGAAAGTACAGTGCTAACAGGAAATTTTGGTGGAGGAGGGATAATCATCTGGGGCCGTTTTTCTGGCTTGGGGAGGCAGCAACTCCATATTAATGCCCATGATTTTGGAGCAGGATGTTCAACAAGCTCATATAGGTGTAACAGTCAGGCATCCACACACTTGTACCATAAAGTGTATACTGTATATTTTATGTACATTTTGGAATATAATGACAACATAACATATTTCAGTTTCATAGAGGTCGGTGTCCAGTGCAGCAAATTTTAGCCGTGGGCTGGTAGTCAGACGGCTATTTTCAGTAAGTGTTGTGGGCTGTGGTTGGGTTTAGAGGAGTGCTTCTGGAGTCATGAATCTGGTTATTATACGGACTCCCCAGCAGCAGGAAAATAAACCTCTGCTAAAGCACAAGAACCTCTTAGTACCTTTCATAGGGAAACTTCCAAATCAAATACATTCGGTCACAAACTAAACACTGCTACTAGCACATTCAGACAGATCCACTGCAATGCACTTCAATGCCTTATTCATTCTAATGCCGAAGAATGAAAGGTTCCCAAATCTTTCCTGGATTGGACGTAAGGTTCACGGAAAACCGTAAAATGGTATAGAACCTTTACATTATAGGTTCTTTAAACATTAAAGTGGTTCTTTATACTGTCTGCTTAAAACAGTCATAATTTATTTTAACCTTATTATTTCCATCTTATCTTTATCTCTTTATTTAACATGGTGTTGTTGTTACTCTGCCTTTAAGACTGATACAGTGCCCTCCATAATTATTGGCACCCCTGGTTAAGATGTGTCAAAAGCCTTAAAATAAATTCAGTTTTTATTGTGGAAACATACTGTCACACTGAAAATTGTAGAAAAATGTAACCTTTAACTCAAGTAGAGTTTTAGGGGGAAAATAAAATCCCTGACTAAGAAATAATTTTTCTTCATAAAATCACCTGTTCCACAATTATTGGCACCCCTAACAATTCTTAGGAAATAAATATAATTAAAGAATTTCTGTCACTTCTACAGTAGTTTACGAAGTTAATCAAAGTATGTAGGAACATTTAATTAGCAATTCACAACTTCCTGTTTCCCTGGGGTATAATTATGACGTGACACAGAGGCCATTTCTCTTCAACATGAGAAAGACAAAGGAACATAGCATTCAAGTAAGGCAGATGTGTGTTGACCTTCACAGGTCAGGCAATGGCTACAAGAAAATAGCCACTCACCTACACCTGTCCGTATCTACTGTCAGAGGAATTATTAAGAAGTTTAAAACAACTGGAACAGTGGTAAACAAGTCTGGACGAGGACGCAAGTTTATTTTGCCACCACGCACAGTGAGGAGGATGACAAGAGAAATAAAAAGTTCTCCAAAGCTCACTGTTACGGAACTGCAACAAATGGTAGCATCTTGGGGTCACGAAGTCTCCAAAACAACCATCAGACGCTATCTACACGTCAACAAGCTGTTTGGGAGTCATGCACGGAAAAAACCTTTTCTCACTCACAATCATAAACGTAAACGTTTGGAGTTTGCTAAGCAGTACTGGGACTTCAACTGGGACCGTGTGCTTTGGTCAGATGAAACAAAGATAGAGCTTTTTGGCAACAAATGCTGTAAGTGGGTCTGGCGTAACACAAGAGCTGAGTATGCAGAAAAGCACCTCATGCCCACTGTGAAATACGGGGGAGGATCAGTGATGCTGTGGGCCTGCTTTTCTTCCAAAGGCCCAGGGAACCTTGTTAGGGTGCATGGCATCATGAATGCTTTGAAATACCAGGACATTTTAAAACAAAATCTGGTGGCTTCTGCCCGAAAGCTGAAGATGGGTCGTCACTGGGTCTTTCAGCAAGATAATGACCCTAAACATATGGCAAGATCTACACAGAAATGGTTGACCACACACAGAATCAAGCTCCTCCCATGGCCATCTCAGTCCCCAGACCTTAACCCCATTGAAAACCTGTGGGGTGAGCTGAAGAGGAGAGTGCAGAGGAGAGGACCCAGGTCGCTGGATGATTTAGAGAGATTGTGCAAAGAGGAATGGTCGAAGATACCTCTTTCTGTGTTCTCCCATCTTGTGAAACATTATAGGAGAAGATTAGGTGCTGTTTTGTTGGCAAAGGGGGGTTGTACAAAGTATTAACATCAGGGGTGCTAATAATTGTGGCACACATTATTTGATGTTAAACAATTATTTCTTAATGTGGGATTTTTTTCCTACTGAATAAATGCACTTGAGATAAAGGTTGGATTTTGCTCTTTTTTCCATCGTGGTCCTATATTATTTTAAAAAACCCTCAATTTATTAGAAGCTAAAGAACACATCTTAACCAGGGGTGCCAATAATTATGGAGGGCACTGTATATGTATATGCTTGGTTTTTGATTGGTTGTCATGTATCACGTCTCATTCAAAAATCAATTCAGGCTGAACCGTGTCTTGTAATTTCAATGTGAACGGGCAAAGCTAAACTGCAGTAGGCCAAATAGGCAGATATATGCAAAAATTGCCCATTTTTACAGCTTACATCTTAATGAATAGGAGTGAACATTATGTTTTGGAACTTCATATATGGCATACTAAGGTCCCCAGATATCAGATATCTGACCTGTATTTAGTTGTAGTGGCTTCCAGTGCATTCTGTGAGGTGAATGCATTGGCTCACATTAGATATAAACTGTGTTTATACAGTAAAATGAGTAACACCTCTCCTATGCTGATGAGGATGATGAAGATAGGCGGTGGCAGGCAGTTGGCGCGTTCTAAATATGTTTCTCTAAGATCTTCTGGCAGCATCCATCTAGAGACTTGGAGGTGAAACCTGTCGCAGCATCCTTTCTGCTCATCATCCTGCTGATCTTCCTCCTGCTGGTCTCTTTCCACAGGAAAGCCAGCCTCTTCATCCGCATCAATTCCACCCATTTTTCAGCTTTAATAAAGGGGAAACGGAGCATCAGGGAGGTTTAGTAACTTTCATTAGACTTCTACGATGTACAACCAATGTTGCAAAATGTTCTTCCGCATGTGCCATGCTATTACACATTCCCACCAGAGAGGTCGCCAATCCCCAAATCCCCAAAACTTACATATTAAAAAAAAATTCTACATATTTAAATGGTTGGGATGTAAAGAAAGCCATTCAGATGGTTTGGTGTGAAAGGCTTTGTTCCAGAGAAACTTTCCGAGTCAGATTTGCTCACGGTGGTGATATAAACTAGATGTCCAATGGTGGTTTTGTATAGCAAATAAAATATATATTGGCTATATTTGTGTTGTAGTCATCCCTGATTCATATCAC
The DNA here is from genome assembly GCF_015220715.1 of Pygocentrus nattereri. Lineage (NCBI taxonomy): Eukaryota > Metazoa > Chordata > Actinopteri > Characiformes > Serrasalmidae > Pygocentrus > Pygocentrus nattereri. The sequence goes on from NC_051229.1 coordinate 27,074,784, forward strand.
CACCACTGTAAAGAGATCAGGGTCTATATGTTTCACTTCAAGCAAACCTGAATGACTTTTTTTAAAAATTAAAAAATACTCAGGAACTTTGAAAATTTGGTGGAATTCCCCTTTAAGGTGAGCTTTTTCCACCAACATGTTTTTTTTTTTTTTAAAAAGCTTTTTTAAAGCTTCTGCAGGGGCTGGTGTAAATGAACGTGAATGAAAGTTAAACTACAGAGTTCAGAGAGAGACAAACTACTCGGTGCTGCTCCTCTGGGATTCTTCCCATCAAGCACATAAACAAAGGCACATCCTGTGCTGTCCTCGTTTATCCCATTCCAGACTTAAAAACCTTCAACGAATTAGAAAGCAGTACTAAATTACACAGCATGTCAATTCAATCTGACCAGACTGACCTGAAAAGCTTTTTAAAGCAGCTCTCGGGTTCTAACGATAAATTTTCCAATTCGTCCAGAACGCCCAGAATGTCCAGAACGTCGCATAAACAATTGAGGAAGAAGTCGGGGCGACTTTATCTTACCACTTTCTCTCTTTCACTCCTTCGCCAACCGAGGTGAAATTTTCCTCAAAGTTCTTCCACGCAAATAAGTGTATGTGTGTGTGTACTAGTGTGTGCCACTGTGTGTGTGTGTATGAACTGCTACTGAACACCACCCACTCCGTGTTTAGCGATAAACCACAGCCTCTGCTTTTCCTCTAGCCCTCTTCCTTCCTTTCTGTGCGCTCGAGATAAACAAAAACTCATCCACGTCAAAGTGCTTCCCAGCAAGTCTCCGTTCAGAGTACGATAACTGCTTCGAAGTCAATGAGCTCCTACTGTTCACACTGTTCAGGCGCTGCAGCGGCCATTCCGTCTACCTGCTCTTCCGAATACCGGCACACCTGAGCGTCATGACGTCACTGGGCGGGAAAACTGAAGAAAGAAAGAATATATATATATATATATATATATATATATATATATATATATATATATATATATATATATATATATATATATATGTATATGTATATATATGTATACACACACACACACACACACACACACACACACACACACAAGGTGAGTCACAGGAAACTTTTATTTTAAGCCTCCATGATGCAGGGCTGAAGGTGGTGTTTGTTGCGGATTTTCTCAGCATACGCAATTTGTTTGAGATGACCCCAGAGATAAAAGTCCACAAAAAAAATTAAAAAATAAAATAAAACCTGTCCTGTGACTTTTGACTCACCCTGTGTGTATATATATATATATATATATATATATACACACACGCACACACGCACACGCACACACACACACACACACACACACATAAAAGCTTGTATCTCCATTTTTGACGTTATCAATTTTTGGTATAATTTGAAAATACCAGTTGGGCTTTTTTATTGTCTGTAAATTGCGCAATGAATGGACAAAACAAACTGACCCAAAACAACTTGGGAAGACGTCTGGTTCCACTGACTTACATTAAAATTAAAGCTTGTTTTTAGTTTTTTTTATATATATATATATATATATATATATATATATACCGATATATATATATATATATATATATATATATATATATATATATATATATATATATATATATATATATATATATATATATATATATATATATATATATGCTTTGTTTTTTTGTGTGCGTATGATGTATATAGTGCATATATACAGCTTGTGACAAACCCAATTTCCAACATTTGGGAAACCGATGTTTAACTTCAGAATTTGCATAAAACAGATTAATGTATACTTTTTATATCATTAACATTTAAAATTTTAAGTCAACTACATGTAAAAATATGTTCACTTGTCACAGAGATTTTGGTTACTGGTGTTATCAGGAATCTTATAGTACATTTTAACCTAGTAGATTTAACTATGACACTGTTTCTTTGGGTCAAGACTCAGAGAGAAAGCATCTCAAGGCATGAGAAGGTGAGTCCATATTGGTCACTATGTTTAATACATTTATTGATAATTTAGCTTATCAGGCAGTACATATATGTGTCACTGGTATTACGTGCATTAATGGCTGGGCAATTAAAATTGTCACAATAATGCCATAAATCACTTTATCACTGATTTTAAACAGTTGCATAAGGCTATCTGACTGGCAATGAGTAAGGCAATTTACAACATCTTCAGTTTTAGAGAGTCACTGGTATCAGACCATCTTCATACACCAGTGACTAAATTATGTTGGGAATTAAGCTCCACTTTGTGTATCTATGATAGATCTTAATGGACATTTTAGGTCATACAGCTTTAAGATGAAACTCAATTTAAATGTGTCCACCTGGACTCCCACTCCAAATGGAGAGTGATGCATGTGTGTATGTATATTTTACACACACACACTCACTGGCCACTTTATTAGTTATACCTTGCTAGTAAAAGGTTGGACCCCCTTTTGCCTTAATTCTTCGTGGCATACTTTCACCAAGGTGTTGGAAACATTCCTCAGAGATTTTGGTTGGTTATTTGTGTTACTGTTGCCTTTCTATCATCTCGAACCAGTCTGCCCATTCTCCTCTGACCTCTCACATCAACAAGGCATTGTTTTCCACACAACTGCCGCTCACTGGATATTTTTTTCTTTTTCAGACCATTCTCTGTAAACCCTAGAGATGGTTGTGCGTGAAAATCTCAGTAGATCAGCAGTTTCTGAAATACTCAGACCAGCCCGTCTGGCACCAATAACCATCCCACGTTCAAAGTCACTTAGATCACCTTTCTTCCCCATTCTGATGCTCGGTCTGCACTTCAGCAAGTTGTCTTGACCACCTCTACATGCCTAAATGCATTGAGTTGCGGCCATGTGATTGGCTCATTAGCTATTTGTGTTGACATGGAATTGTACCTAATAAAGTGGCCGGTAAGTGTATATACACCCACGCACCACTGAGGAACAGGTTGAAAGCATGCATAGAAAGAGAAGGCCACACTGTGATTGCAGAACTACAAAGTCCACCTTCATGGCAAGCTGAAAAGAGACAAAAACTGTTTATACAAGCAGGAGTGCTTACAGTGACCAGTCAGTGTACATGTATTAATATGCACAGTTCAGAGACCACCCGTTCATTTATTTTTAAGTCAAAATAAGCCATCAATATTCTTCCACAACATACGTAATGTCCCTTTGAAGGGCACGTTTGTTAGGTTAGCCTAACACTGGGCTTAACGCAGGTCTCTTAAATTAGTTCACACAATGGTTCAACTGCCAGTAGAGTAACAGGCTGCAGGGTTTTAGCTTGTAAACCAATCTTTTCAGAAGACTCCACTAGAGGGCAGCAGTCACAAACAAAAGGCAAAATGGGTCGCAGTAGGAACCGACCGCCATTAATTACAACGCGAGATTAATATTTACACATACTCGTTTTAACTCCTACTTGAAAAAGTGCAAAGGAAAATGAGTCTGAGCAGACCACTGGTTTATCACAGATCCTTTATTTCAAAAACAAGGAAGAAAAAAAAAAAAAAAAATCCACATTCCTCAGGTAAAGTTCGGAAACAAAGTGAGAGAAGGAAAGAGGCAGAGTCTGGTACAGCTGCTGCAGCCCACTGAGGGCGGATTATACAGAAACATTCAGACGTGAGCCGAGCTTTTCTACAGCGGCACGCAGTCCCACAATCAGCTGCTGCGCTTATGTTTCAAAAAGGAGAGAGAACATTTATTCAAAAGGGACCTTATTCTTACTGTACTCAGTTGTAGCTGGGCCTTCAGTAAGAGTAGAGAAGTACAGGGGGATTAAATGTGGATAACCCATGGCACCCGAGCACGTTTGGGGGGGGGGGGGGGGGGGGGGGGTGTTAAAAGAAAAAGGTTTTGGAGGGGGGGGGGGGGGGGGGGGGGGGTTTGGTGGTACTGCAGCAACCATGATGTGGGTTGGCTGGTACTGATCGATGAGGTTCAAGATACGTCTGAAAAGAGAGACAGAACAATACAATTAATCAAAATAAATACAAAAAAAGGCTTCAAGTTAAAAACACACCCTCTTCCCCTTTAAACATGTCACCTGGGAAAAAAATTCTCAGATTATAATCTCACACCATGTGAGTGTTTAAAAGCATATAAACAAAGAATAACAGCAGAATCCCATAATGCATTCCATCAATGTGAATAGTTCTGTATAACCAACAGCTGTACACAGCTCAATGAATCACTTTTGATCATGTGACCTTCCAATTAAACAACTGACTCAGTTTGTATTACATCTGGTGCTTTTTATTTATAAAACCATAACATCTCAGTGAATCCTACTGAGTAAAGTAGGGCAAGGCTTATGCTACAGATACGCCCAAGCTTAAATGACTGGACTTCTCCTGAAGGCCTTAAAAGTTAAGGGGTTGGGATTTTGGGGGGTTATTTTGTTGAAGGACTGGCATGGCATGCATTTAAGAAGTTTTACTGAAGAGCTTGTATATGTACCATTACACATCAATATTCATTTCTACTTGTACTTCTGGACAACCAACTTAAGGGTCTGAAGCAATGCTTGATTATGCCACAGTCGCTACAGAAGGTGTTGAGACAAGTCTCAGACGAGCAGGCGTTTGAAACCCACAGCGGCTGCTGATGTGTCTGTGTAGGTATTGTGTAAACTGAGGATGGCACATAGGATAACGATCAAAAGTTATTCTCACTAAAGACTGCAATAAACCCACCTTCTGCTGAACTGTGGGGGGGGGGTTTTAAAACGACTCAATTTTCAAGCCTGAGGAATCTTGCTTTTCCAGTCTTTTACTTAGGAAGTCATCCATTCAAATAACCAGCCCCCGCCCTATAGTCTTGCATGTTTTACCATGTTCATCGTTATTTGATGTTAATACGAACAGGAAGGCAGAAAACAAGCTGTAGTTATGGGGAAGATTAAAATAGTGAAATACGTACAGCTAGCAGGCCTGGCCCCATACCGCCGCATGATCTGATCTTGTGTGAATTTCACAAACGACTCATATTGCTCTGAGAGTGAGAGAGTGAGAGAGTGAGAGTGAGAGTGAGAGTGAGAGTGAGAGAGAGAGAGAGAGAGAGAGAGAGAGAGAGAGAGAGAGAGAGAGAGAGAGAGAGAGAGAGAGAGAGAGAGAGAGAGAGAGAGAAAAAAAACACAAATTAAGACCTCAAAATCCCATCAGGCACGAAACATACTGTGGATCTAGGGCTGTATTACAGAAACTTCTTAAATCACCATGACTGCTTCAGTTAGGACAGAATTGAAGACAGAAGCAGTCTCCTCCCAACTCTAGATAAGAAAACAGGATTTCCACCATTCCCTTTTATTGCCTGTGTGTGTTAATGTTGTAAACTCAGCAGATAAAATTAGTGACAAGGACAGAATTTAACATGTGGCTGTTTATTAGTAAGTACAACACTAGCATGGTCAGTTAAAGGGATTGAGAAACAAACTATCAGAGCATCGCTGCTCTCCAAAAAGAATGACGCACAGCCACAATATTCAAGTTTATCGCAGCTGTCGCCTCACAGTGAGGAGGGCCTGGGTTAGATTCCCCAGCCAGGCGACTACGGTCCTCTCTGTGTGGAGTTTGCATGTTCTCCCTGTGTCAGCGTGGGTTTCATGCAGTCAGGCTACATTGCCCCCGTTTGTTTGTGTGTGTGTGTGAGATCGTGTATGTCTGTCTGCCCTGCGATGGACTGGCGACCTCTCCAGGGTGCCTTCTGCCCGGTGACCGCTGGGATAGGCTCCAGTGACCACAGTGTCACTGTCTGTTGTATACAACATTGACAAGGCCACAGAAGCCCTTTTTACCTGCCAGTTTTGTGTTCAGGATCTGCTCATACTCCTCACGGATTTTCTCTTCATGGTCTTTGAGGAGGCGCTCACACAGGTAGCCCACCTGCCGCAGCGTAAACATGGGCTGGTCCTTCTTCAATGACGAGGCACCTGGAAAGAATACACAGCACAAGCCTTGTTTGTATGACTGCCTTCTTCAATGATGAGTACAAGAAGCCAGACAAACTCTAGGCTAGGACCTGCATGCTGAAATGGGGTTTCTCTCGAGACCAAATTCATATTTTATTAGTAAAATACTATAGAACAAGAAAAATAAATAAACTTTGTCCACTTTTACTGGGCACTTTTCTTTCAATTACAATGCAACAGTATACCAGAATCCATGATTATCCTAGCTTGGTACATTACGACAGTGCTCTGATGTCGGTTGCTTTCATTATAACCATCACTGGTGCAGCAATAAGACATAACTAGTCACAAGTGCCAAAAAGGAGCATTTTATACACATCTAAGAACAAAAAAAAATAAATAAATAGTAGCTTTGAGCACAGCAATCCCAAGTCCCATCATGCATTAATGCTTTTCATGCGTGTCCATTAAAAAAATGACCACAGTGATAACACTGGAGCGCTTTGGAAGCAGCAGATCTAGCAGGGCAGAAATTTTCATGAATTGACTTGTGACAAAGGTGGCATTCCATGACCAATCCAGAGCTCTTCAATGCATCCCACCTCTACTGCCAGTGTTTGTCTATGGACATTGCTGAGAGGTGTATCAAATGAAATGCGGAGCTGTGCAATGAGTGCAGCTGAAACATCTGAACTTACCTTTGACCATACAATGACCATCACAGTGACCCATCATTACCATCCTGTGACCCAGTTTGAAAAATCCCACAAAACAGAAAGTACCAAGAGAACAAAGAAACACCATTGGGCTCTTCAGGAATCGTAACAAAATGGGGTCTATAAATTAACAGATCTATAAATAATAGATATTAAAAATATATTAAAAATAAATCTATAAATGTCATTTCATTTTATTTATTTATGTTCTGAGCAACACCACTTCAGTTAACATCTTCATTCTATGCACTTTCCGCTTTCCCTGAATTTATCCTTTGCCTACATTTATGTTTCGCTGTACTGCATTTCACTGTAAGTGCTTTCTAAAGGCCATTTAACTGTATTGTCCTTGTTGAGTCTTGTGGATGTTTATTAAATTTCCAATGGTTGCTCTGCGCAGATACTGGCACTTAAATGCAGCTTCAGGATCAATGCAGGACTTAACACACAAGTGACAAGCTGCAGTAAAAACATTAATGGCAAAATTTATGATGGCAGTATTTCATGGGAATATAATAGCAGTGATGTAGGTGTGTGTTTTTCTAGTATGCAACAACTAAGCCATCTAAAAACGTTAGTTACAAACTGTAACTACAAGAAACTAATTGGAGCCCTTTACCTGAACGGCTACAGCAAGACTTTTCGGTAATCCGTCATCTCCAAAAGTGTAGTTAGTTAATGGCAGTCCAGGTTGTTACTGAGGGAGTGAACATTAGAGAGAGATATACGGAGGGAACCACGGGTCTCTTGGGGATAATGACGGCTTGGTTTAGTGTGTAACAGCAGCTTACTAGCCGACTACTGTGTCCAGTTGCCCTGGGGTACCGTGAACTGATGCTTTAACAAGCCGAAAACAAACCCGGAGCAGCTGGTAGTGACAGTGCGAATGCATGAAAGATACTAAACTTCAGCAGAGTCCGACTCTTGCATATGTAAGCCCAACGATAGTGGGACGCACATAAGAGACAAACGACTTGAGAAATCCAGATGTGAAATATTTAGCATCGTTATTTCTGAGCCAAAGAAGTTGTTGCATGCTTACATATTTTTATTGTGCAAAATAATGTCTATCAAGTGTACTTCAGTTAAACATGTTAAACATGGTTCCTGCTAGGGGTGAAGGTGACAATGGAAGGGGTGCAGGATAATCAACTCTTAGAATCATTCATGTCCGCATTGCGATACATCTGAATCTATTAGCAAATGTCAAAAACTGATTTTTAAAATTTCTATTTATAAAATAACGTTGCCGGCATGCAAAAGGTGGAACTTTCAAGTGTGGAAGTGCAGCGCCCGGACAGTCCGGACCCTCTGCATTAAAAGCTAGGTTAGGTCAGGAGTCACAGCCCAAATGTTAAGAGCCATTTTGTCCTTTCCGCAAATTTCTGCCAGGACACTTTTTCCTCAAAAAAAAAAAAAAAAAAAAAAAAAAAAAAAAAAAAAAAAACAAAGTTGTGTGTGAAACATCTCTCAATGTTCGAGTGTTTTATGACGCTGAAGTCGCTTCTCATTCAAATTTTCCCACTCCACCTTAAATTCTGACAGAGGCGACGAATCTAAATGTGGCACCATTTAAGGTGGAATGAGAGATTTCGAAAGAGAAGCTGATTTCAGCTTCGCAACATTTAAGTGTATAACAGTCTCTCATTGCAGATTTGATGTACCAGGAAACCAAATAAGTCCATTTAGTCTCCAAATGTTCTTAAATTGCTTTGCCTTTTCATAGCTACTAGTCAGGCGAGACTGCACTGCTAGTCTGCACATCAGTTCTCAGTCATGGAGAACCAGGGCTTTCGCACCATGCTGCACATGTCTCATCAGTAAAAGAAAATTCTAGAAAAAAAGTCGAGGGGTTCCCACCCCTATTATTAATGACTTAAAAACAAAAACAAGAATCAAGAATTTTTTTGTAACTACATAAGAATAAGTGACAACTAAGAAATACAACATTTAAGTGGAGCACATGTGATTTGTAAAGACAACTGCATCAGCTGATACTCCTTTGCGCAATTTTTGAACATCATTTGAGGTGGTGAGGTGCTAAACTTCTTTCAGCAGACTTGCATACAAGGGTGTAGAGATGTAGGAATGTGAACGATGTCCAGTCAAGTGGGTTTTCTATTTTCAGAGCACTTTTACTTTAGTTTTACCAGAAAACATGTTTTTAAAAGTATTAATATCTAGTACTGTTCAGATTATTAACAGCTATGGAAAAACTGACCCGAGGGTGAGCTGGGAGAAGAGATAACGGGGCAGGGACTCGAACCCTCGGCAGTGCCACACGCCTCCGACTGGTTGAAGGCCCCCTCCAATTGCCGCCGCCTTTGGTAGCGGCTGTACTCCTGCCGGATATTTTGGAAGATCTGCTCTGTAGATTCAAGAACAAAAAACACAAAGGGGCAAAACTTGAAGGGCATGAACCAAAGACTCTTGAAAATAATCAATGTTAAATGTAACAAGGTTTCATTCCAAGCAATTTTGGACCATTTCTATTCAAGATAATCACAAAACGTTCAGAGAATTAAAAGGGCAACTTTTTATTTAAATAAATAAATAAAATAATGATTAAAAAAAAAATATCTGACAATATGCTATGCATACACAAGACTGTGTTAACATTTTATCAAGCTGGTATACTACAAAGTGTGTAGAGTAGCAACACCACTTTCAGCAAACCATCCAAGCAGAAGAAGGTGCAGAACAGAACAACAACAAGTTAACAGGAACAGACATTCACTGTAACTCAGACTCTGGCACACTACACTGATAATTAGTTAGATTATGTATTAATCACTATGTATTCATATTCCAGTGCTTTACCACAACCAAACCACAACAAAGGGATATGGTCAAAAAGGAGTGAGTAATATGGATCCTGTTTGATCCATCCAAAATAACTGCAAATATTCCTCTTCAGTTACATGCTAGTCATCTACTGTAATAATTTATACAGACTGTATATTTAACAGATGCCTAAACGTGAATGAAACCTGAAGATATTCAAGACATTTTATTTGCTATAACACTCACCACTGCACACTGTTTGAAAAACCTGGTTGGCCCTCATGAGTGACACGGCAGGAAACGCACTGGTTTATTTACATTTATAAAATACTCTCCGGCCGTCTGCCAGAATATATTACTTCACTGATATCTGTAAATAATGGTGTTTATCAGACTCGATCCAGCGGCTGGATCACATGCCAGGTACCAAGGGTTTTTACTGAACTGGGGAAATCTGCTTTTAGTTACAGCACCAGTGAGCTGGTGGTACAGGACACACTAAAGCTCAGCTCACTGGGTCACTCAGTCACTTTACACTTCCGCTCTCTAACCACCTCCACTCTGCTTGACACTGTTTTACCCGATTTTTTTTTTAACCGTTTTTGTTATTTTCATTATTTTATTATCTATGTTATTTTATCCATTTATTCTTATTTTAATTACCGTTTTATTAATTTGTCATTTTAATACTTTTTTATTATTATTAATTAAATTAATTATTTTAATTATTCTTAATGTTTCACCTATTATACTTACCTGATTTGAGTCTTCATTTATTAAATTTATTTTCATCATCTGATAAGTTCTTACACATTATCAGTCCACTTACTCGGTACTAACTAAATTTGATTGCTAGTGCAGTTCTAATCCAAACTCACCAAACAGCTTGTTGACCACAATCCATCCTCTTTACAGACCATTACCAGACAAATTTCTATGACCAGCATGAACTGCGTTTGACTACCAAAGTCTTTTGCCTGGGTTCGTGGTTAAAGTAGCCTATTTATGCCAATTGAATCTGAGGATGTAACGAAATCAGGAACTTTCATGTCTAGACAAACTAGGCTAAGTGTCATTTTCTTTAAAGAAACATGACTGCTTTTTTTGATGAGCCATAAATGGCAGTCTTAAGTGAACCTGTCTGATATCACAATTTTATCATTTAAAAACAAGTCTACGCACCTCATATTCCTCGAGTAACCTAAAAAGCTTAGAGAATGAGACTAAGTGGCTAGATTAGTTGCCTGTCGGACAACCACACTGTACCACACCGTACCCAAGCTCAACTATTGTCCCAAATTACAATTCTGTTGTCCTTTGCTGAAACTGAAAACCTTCACATGGCTGACATTGTTACTCTGCAGCACCAGAACATTCGCTAGCAAGTTTTCAGCTAAAATCCATGACTGAAACCTCAAGATGGCATTAAATAAATTCACCCACTAGTCAAACAATCAAGTGCCAATATACTGTGTAACTAGTTTAACACAGTGGTTTTCTAGCCCACCTATGGCCAACGTTCACACCTTCATTCAAATTTCATTACTAACTGAGCACCGGAGCAGGCATTGCAATTATTTGCAGTGGGGTAAGACCATGGTCCAAACGCAAATGCTTAACAGCGGGATTTAGCATTAGTGACATGGTGCATAAACAATGATCTGTCATTCAATGTAAATACAGTCAAATCATATGCTAAGCACAGCATTATCCATATGGATTTAAGTATTAATATAAATGCTTAGAAGCAGGTCAACAAGAGCAGCATGAGAAGCTCAAGGCCCCTACACATCTGCATCGAAACAGTATCCAAGCTGAAACTGGAAGCTGCATTAGGAGCACCTCTACATTCCCAGACTGAAGGCATAAAAAGAGATAATGGGACACTCCAATCCAGAGCTACAGTCTCTAGAAATGAATGTCCCATTCCCAAGAACACAGTTAATCAGTGGGCCCAAAGGAAATGATCTATATAGTGACAAGTAAGGCTGCGACAAACGAAAGACAGCATTATGGAAACATGTTTACTTCAAAGTAAATGCAGTCCATCCGATTGCAATACACTACAGGAAGTGTAGGGGTGATATGGTTTCTATTGTTGGGTTGCACCATAAAACGGAATCACTTGACAGACGGCATTTTGAATGCTGTTGGCATTGTGACAGACCAAAGGGACACAAAACCACATAAGAAACAAGGGATCAATTAATATATTATATATAGAGCTGATAAAACTATTGTCTCTAATAGCATGCAATTTTCATGTCAGGAATGCCTCAGTGCCAGTAAGCTGTGGAGCTCATAACTATCCATTATACGCCAAAACTAAGCAGGTTGAAAGCAATGGATTTAATGAATTAAGGAGGGAATCCAGCTGCAACAGAGAGCGCCATTTTCTGTGTTCCCCGAATCAAACTTGTACACGGAAGCACAGATTAATTTCCTTAACTTGCTAAAGGATATACACATTTACTACATTCCACTTCCACCACCATGTCAAAAATGTGCATTTAATTACAAAGCAAGGGTGAAAAAAATAAGAAAAGAGCAACCACTGCCTCATAAAAGTGGAAAACAGTGCTTTAAAAGGTTATGAAGGGATTTAGGTATAAATCTATAGGCAGCAGTCAAACAGCTCCAACAGGCCTCAGTGAAAACATGTGATCATCTGTATTGATCTACTGGTCCCTAAGCCACAGGCCAGGGCTTCCCAAACGGGTGGGGTAGCTGCATTTCTGTGCAACGCAATCTCTCTAGTTAGGTTAGCCATCTCTAGTTAGCCACAAGCAGGACAATGAAACACAGGTCTATGAAAAAGATCACTGACCACAAAAGACGACACTTCGCGAACTTGCATGACGGAATTAAAACGCAGCCCTCAAAAGGATTTGCGAAATGACGTTAACATTAAATATTTCCAGCAAAATGACAACAGATTAAAAATCGCAGTCCAACAGCCCATCGTGCCTTTGCCGGTTAGAGACCATTTGTCTCTTTAATATTATATCGTACAACCCAGCACAAAAAAGGAACCAAAAAACAGTCGTCGTGAGGTTTAATGCGTAGAAACACTATCGATCAGGATAAAGCGGCACTGCCTTACTGTGTTTACATCTGGCTCTTAAAGTCCATAAAGACCGAAGCTTCACAACTCCGGGTTAATTCAACGGAACCAGCGACTGGGCAGCGTCAGGCTAACTAAATAACTAAGGAGTCAGCTGGCGTAGAACTGGCGAGGGCTTTCTAGCCCAGCATCGTTTTTATTTATTTATTTCACTCTCTTTTCGCATTTCCTGTTTGTTTTACCACATTTATGTAGTTTAACCATTTTCAGCCAGTTTTATTCTTCGCTTTTCATGGCGTTTTAGCCGTTTCTGACTAACCTGCACACCTCGACTGGGTTTGTTTTCCCCTTCACCGCTTTAAATGTCTCTCATTCGCAACGAGGCTAACAACAGTTAGCTTAGCTTAGCTTGTTTGGCTAATCGACATGAACCCGCACGTCGATTTAAAACGGCCACAAACAGAGCATGAACATAGTTAATAAGATCACTGACACAGTAGGTTATATCTGCCATCGACCAAACAACTTAAATTAGGCTGTAAATGACCAAAGTGTCCAAAGAGCTTCGTTGATAAATCTGGCGTAGCTTAGCACCCATGGCTAACGGAACCCATTTAGCTACTTAAGTTAACAACTCATCTGAATTTTTCCGTTTAGACGCTGAACAATAAAATATTTAGCAGTCATTAACCGTCATAGTTGGAATGTATATGTTAATACTACTACTGAGCAACACGATTAACACCTTAAGGCTCTGATGTCTTCCTCGTTTTCTGTAATAAACCCGTTTTTCTCTAAAATGGAGTCCATCTAGCTTTTAGTGGAGCCCCTTTCCCACTAACCACGGTCCCATTAGACTGATTTAGAAACCCATTGGGTTAACAAACACGATGAAATGAACATTTCAGCATTTCTGAAACACGAAAGTGACGAACGGAGCTGACTTACAGGGCGTTATCACACAATAACCACCCAAAATCTGCGCTCTATTGTGGCCAAACCTCAGGAAACGGGGGGCAAGAAGATCTTAGTTAGCTCCGCCGGCTAGCTGCCCCGGCCTCCTGCTAGAAACCTCGGTCTTCACACGAAAAGAACAACCCCGGAGTTGCTTAGTTACCTGGCGTTAACCTGTGCTCTCCTACAACGGGCTGAGGGGACGCGGGATTCGGTGGAGTCTCTGTAGGTGGTCGAAGGCTGCATCTCTGCGGGGACGGAGCGGCCGGACTCCCCGGCAGCGGGTTGCACCTTCTACGCTTCGGAGACTGAGGGCTGAGGAGGGCCTCAAACTCCATGGATCGTTTTAACGTAGCTCCACAGGCCATGATTACTGAGCGAATAAAAACGACAGCCAAACTGGGGCTATTAAAATTGCCCAAGCTTTCGATGAAATTAACGAAATTCCCGTTCTTTTACTCCCTTTCTCTCTCCGTATGATTTCTTTATTAGCTCACACTTAACCTCCCCCTTCTACTCACACCGGTTTGTATTTTCCAACTGCCAATCTCGAGTCAAAACGGCAAAACGTCACCATACCGGACTGTACCATGTAGCCCATATAGGGGGAGGCCGTATTCTTCATCGTGTTAACGATAGCAATAGGACTACAGCACGTTTTCTTACAGTTTATAGTTTCCCTGAGATATTATGTGTTATACATTCGCTGATATTGCTCACCTTTCGTCTCATTAATAGCTTCCATGATGCACGCTTAAGAGCTAAGAGCTTAATGCATCGTGGAAGCAGTTAATGAGACGAAAGGTGAGCAATATCAGTCTTTATTTTTTATATATAGAGCCTAGGCTTTCCCCACATTAAGAAACACTGCGGTCTAGTTTGTTTGAATCCAGTCATGTTTATTTTTGCTTCATAACCGTTTCTATATCACAGCAGCATTATTACATCAGTCATTTAAAAAGAATAAAACAAGGTAGTTTCTCAAGCTTTACACTTTTCTAATAGATAATAGTTGCTTAGTAGATGGGATTTCAGGCAGCCCCCACTCCAACCCTTGGCTTTCTTTGGAAATCTGGGTAAGACTGGAGTTACATACAACCACTCAGGTATGTGCCCAAGCTTCTATTTTCTAGTGGCAATTCATCATAACCTCTATCAGTTTTCTCATGATCTCCCATGATCAAGGACAGTAAAAAATTATGAATACATTAGACAGGAGGTGCAAATTTAATAACAAAAGCCTTTGCATTAAAGTCTGACAGGGACAAATAACAGTGTCTTTAAAAGAGATTTAAATGAAGATGGAGAACAGACATCCCAAATAAACTTCAGGAGAGTGTTCCAAAAAAAGAGGGAACTACTACACTAAATGATCAACCAACCATAATTAAAACCTTAGAACATAAATTAGGCCTAAATCATTCAGTCATATGGTATGGGATAGGACATATAAACGAAGAAGCTTGACCACAATCCATGTTGATCAGAATATCTATGTACATTATTTATGTACATTAAGAAGAATCTTTTACTGAACATGGAATGTTCATATAACCAGTGACGTCTCAGAAGGATAGGGGTGAAATATTCAGTCCTCATCTAATAGGTGAAGATTATTGCCGCGTCTGCTGAGGGCTTTCACAAGAGGGGCAAATAGAAGAACATTATAGCGGTCACAAATGCATGCAGAAGTGTTTCTACATCTGCTGTCTACATCGGCTCAGGGATGGTCAGAGACAAGCAATGTTGTGGAGATAGAAAAATGCTTCCCTAACCATTTAATTGATACAAATGTCGAAGGAGAGTGTGGGGTCAAAGAGTTGGTGGTGCAGTCTGCACAGAGCATTTGCTGACATCTGAGTGTTGTCAATAAAACAAAGAAAAGTTAGACATTGATGGCCTATAATATGGCCAAGTGGCAGCATTTTATATATATATATATATATATATATATATATATATATATATATATATATATATATATATATATATATATATATATATCGTCGTCCATCTCCATTTTTGTCTATTTTTATTTTTCTACATCATTCAACACACCTGCTGTCCTTTTAACGATAAAAGGACCAACAGAAATGCTCTAAAAACACTTGGAATAAAATCTCTTTACATTAACTTACACTGAAAGGTGAGATTTTTTGCCTTCTCCTGTAAAGTTATTAATTTGGAAATGTTTGTTTTTGGACAGCGACGATATGATAAAGAGCAGAGGACGTAAAACTGAGCCAAGTGAGACACCCTTAAGTGGCAAGCGCCCATGTTTTCTTACAGTAAACATCGCATTGAATGTAATGTACTAATTTGAACCCCCAGTTTTATTGTCCAGTTTGATATTGTACCTGCAGTGCTCTACGTGTGGAGCAATCCCCACATGGCTGTTGTTGTCTGCAGGACTGTGCTTCTATAAGAAAAGACTTCATGAATGCACATCACAATTACCGAACTTGTCATGTGTAGTACTTTAGATATTAAAAATGATTTAGACGGTACAAACTAAATTGTTTCTATACAGTCATAACAGTATGGATAAACTATGTTAAACAGGCAAAGGTGTACGGGATCATTCAAATGTTATTATAATTTGAAATTAATGCAGAATAATACAGAATTGAAAGCAAAATGTATTTTTTGTTTATTTCTAGGATCCCCATTAGCTGCTATTGTGAAAGCTGCTATTCTTCTTGGGGTCAAGTAGACATCATATATAACAAACATAGTGTATTTAACACGCCTGGGAACATTAAACTCTGCACATTTGTTTTCCTTAATCTAACTCACTTGATTTGAATAATTACATGACAACTTCATCAGATTCACTAAGCTCCCCCAGTGAGCAATTATGAAAAAATAACAAAAGATTCAATTTAAATTTAAATTTAAATTTAAAGCTGCATAAAGATGTGCTTGGGGGATCTGTCAGACCCTTTACCCTACAGACTAGAGTTGACACTTTCCAAAGCCAAGCACAAGTAAAGCAAATGTTGCCGGAGTTTAAGAAAGCACAACTGGCCTCACTCTCCCCCCATTTCCAAGCATGATGCAGGCAGTTAGCAGTTATTGTTCTTCTGCAAGTGCGTTGAAACGTCCAGCAATTTATGTCCAATGTTAGTGGCGGTTCAAAAAGTGATTGCACTTCACATGACTTGGAGGAAGCATGTGCTAGCCTCCACCATCTTAGTGCTAGTAAGGTTGTGTAATGTTGTGGTGGACTGTCACGCATTCAGAACCGCCAATGGAGGAAAAGAACTCCATCTCCCAGAAGGCTTTGGGAGATCAGATGACTGAACAGTTGCAAGAGAACTCCATTTCTCAGGATACTTGGAAAGTTAACGTGACCGCCTACTTACAATAATGCTCAAATCAGAGATCGCAGTCTCCTGATTATTGATACGGTTCACCTGTGTTGTGTATCAAATGACTCTTAGCACAGAGTACTTAAGCCCGGGCTTTGAAGTGGCTCATGAGACTAGCTGAGCAGTTTTCCATTGTTCTGTTTGATCTTGTGTGTTTTGACCCATTGCTTTGTTTTCTGACTTCTGCCTTGGCCTTTTGTACCTTTGCTTGTGTTTTAGATCTGTGTTTTTGACCTTGGCCTGGACTTTGACTTTGTTGCTGCCTTTTGGAAACTGTTGATTTAAGGCATTAATTCCCACTGGTTTTTATCTGTGCTCGTCTGCAATTCTGTTATCGTTACGTGGACCTAACTGGTGGGTGGAATTTGGCCTGACTAAATTGGGGGGATTGGGGTAAAGAATGATGTTTGTGTTCATGTTAACCTGTAATTGTGAGTACACTCACAGGCCACTTTATTAGGTACACGTTTCTAGTAAAAGGTTGGACCCACTTTTGCCTTCAGAACTGCCTTAATTCTTCGTGGCACACTTTCGACAAGGTGTTGGAAACATTCCTCAGATTTCGGTTGGTTATTTGAGTTACTGTTGCCTTTCTATCATCTGGAACCAGTCTGCCCATTCTCCTCTGGTCTCTCACATCAACAAGGCATTTTCGTCCACACAACTGCCGCTCACTGGATATTTCCTCTTTTTCGGACCATTCTCTGTAAACCCTAGAGATGTGCATGAAAATCCCAGTAGATCAGCAGTTTCTGAAATACTCAGACCAGCCCGTCTGGCACCAACAACCATGCCACGTTCAAAGCCACTTAAATCCCCTTTCTTCCCCATTCTGATGCTCGGTCTGCACTTCAGCAAGTTGTCTTGACCACCTTTACATGCCTAAATGCATTGAGTTGCGGCCATGTGATTGGCTGATTAGCTATTTGTGTTAACAAGCAACTGAACAGGTGTACTTAATAAAGTGGCCAGTGAGTGTATACTCTTGTCATTGTTTTGTTTTGCACAGCTATGTGTAGGATGATGCCATAGCGGAACATGGGATTGGAAAGTATGCTGTCTGGCAAATTGCTACTGTGTTTTTGCAACCACAGTAGGCCTTAGTTCCTTCTTGCTGAAATGGATGAAAAGAACAGTATTAATGATGCCATTAATGCCTTTTTTGTGATGCGTGGTGATTTTTACACAGACATAAAATAAGTAGCTTGAGGGCTTATATTTATTGTTTATCAAAAACGACATATTTTCATAGACATAAGGATTAATCATAGGTTAAGTATTTACAGTTAGGTTGACAGAGACTACATTTTGCATCTGTTAGGTTTTGTGAAATTGAAGCTTAGGAACCCTGTGTTAAACTGACAGTGCCTTGTGAAGTAGACCCCAAGGTAACACAGCAACCTGTTCTGATATTCTGTAAATATTATTTCTGCAAAAAATCAGCTTATTTGGAAAGCATATACAGTACAACCCAGTATACAATAAAAGCTTTAATTATAAGAGTACATAAAATTATACAGTATATGCCATAGAAAATAATGAAATAAAAGTGCATTTTCTGCTGTATTTCAGTAAACACGTTGTAAATGCTATTATAGCCCGATTGGGCGCAGACATAGATTGTAATGCCCTGATGTTCCAGTGCAATATATAATAAAATCTTCACAAATACAGGCCATGTTTTGGACAAACTTCTTCCAAAGTCAAAAACCAAAAAAAAAGAAAGAACAGCTTTGGTCTACGTAGTACAGAAGATTGAATCTTAGTCCATTTTATTTATATTATGTTTCACTTTGCTGTTTTGTTTATGCCAACAGCCTGTGCCTTTGGTGTGATAATAAAGGAGTGAATGTTAAATGGGTGTGCTCCCCCTAAACTGGCCCTGACTCATTCTCATTATATGGAGAAGATGATGATGATTAAGACCTCATGGTTGAATGTGTTTTGGATTACTTGGAACATGCAATGCAGAAAATGCACCAACTTCTAAAACTGATCTTTGGAAAAGAATGAAAGCAGTGCAAACAGTGGACACCCTAAATACTGAAAAAACACCTTACTGTATTTGGTGGTTGAGGCTTCTGTGCAATCTTCTGGTATGTTTTTTTTTTTTTTGACTCTGAAAAATGAATAATACTTAATGGTAGTTTTGACTGGAAATTAAATAAAGAATGAGGGGTGTTTTCTGACTTTTGCTTGGTACATTTTAGAAGTACATTAAGATTAAGTGACCCTTTTTAGTCCCAAACTGGGGAAATTTCACCTCCGCTCAAGGACACCTCAGTCATGTGCTGTCGGCTCGAACCGGTGACCTTCCGGTCACAAGGCTGGTTCCCTAACCTCCAGCCCATGACTGCCCCCTATATAATACAGTATATAATAATCATTCATGCACATTGTTAGTTTTTGTGCACATATTACACAAAGCTACTGTAAAATAACAAACCATGACTGACAACTAATCAGTCAGAATAACTTATGTAGTAACTTTTATTGTCCAGCTAATCCAGATGTAGTCTGTCTAGGGATTCAGAAAGAGTATCTTTGTCCTTATTTTCAGTCTGTCCAGCATCATTGTCTTTCTTTTGGCCAGAAGCACACACTCCAGTGCCCTTAGTACATACCCTGCGTACACGCCTCAGCAGGTAGAAGAGTGCCCGTCTCAGCTCACGGCAGCGGAGGGCATATAACAGTGGGTTTACGGCTGAGTTAACCAAGCACAGAGTCCCGCAGAAGGCGAAGGCCCGCTGCTCCTTGAGGGTTAGTTCCCGTGAGACGTCGACCACCAGGATGGCGAGACTAGGGACCCAGCAAAGTACTAGGATCAGGAGGATCAGGCCCAGAGTGCGTGCCAGACGGATGTCCACACGCATTCTGTCACGCTGTCCCATTGTTGAACGTCCTGGTGTTCGAGCTTCCATGACTGCTTCATGATGGTGGGCCTTCCACAAGATTAGCACATATGCTACCAAAATGAGCACAAGCACCACCAGCATGAGGCCTGCCCAGCAGCTCATATAGTATGGATCAACGTATGGGAAGAGCCGAGAACATGGAGTCTTGTTTCGGCATCTCCATCCAATCAGAGGGAGGAAAGAGATCACAATAGTCACAGTCCATAAGGCCAGTATCCCAAACAAGGCTCTACGACGTGACAACAGAAGTTTGTAGCGCGGAGCCTTATAGATGCAAAGGTAGCGGTCCATTGAAGTTAGAAACAGGCTACCAACAGAGCCAGTGAAGGCCATGGTGACACCACCTAGCTTGAATAAGTAAATATCAGAATTGTCTCTGTGACCTAAAAGGTGGAATTCCAAGAAGAAAATGGGGAAGAAGGTACTAGCCAAGACATCAGCCACCGCCAAGCTTCCAATGAAGAGGTACGACGGCCGCTTGCGTAATCTTGCTGAAGCACCAATGACCACCAGCACCAAAATGTTCTCTAGGAAAGTGGCAGGTCCAGTAAAGCAGCAGATCCATGTGATAATACTCTTCTCTGTGTTGCTCAGCACCAGGTAACATGACAGGTTCTCACAGCTCTTAACACCTTCATCAACACAAACACATTTTTACTGTGAAACACCTTTCAAACACAGTAGAAATAGACTTCTCTGTTATGAGGTATAGTCCAACTCGAGACAAATTTTTTGTATGAGCAAACATGCTTAGTCACAGATGTCTGTTGTCACTGTGGTCAGTGGCAGACCCATATATATATATATCTAAGCTGTGGTTTTCTTTAGGAAAATTGAATGTTGTTGTCAAGAACTGCTAGTTTTACACATTTTTCTAAACAAACAAAAAATTCCAAAGCCAATCAAAGCCAACATACATTTTTCCTCCAAACATGGCTGGGTCCTCTGAATTACAAGGTATTTCACCAGCTTTTCTACAGTTTGCCTCAGAATTGCTGGCACATAACAAAAAATCACAAACCCGTGATCATAAATGGATCACTGATTTGAAGATCTGAAGGATGGCACATTACCTGTGGTTGTCAGGGCTCCATGGTCAGTTGTCATTTCATTTTGCTCTGTTGCCATTGTTGCCCGTTTTCTGGTGGATAAATCTACATTTTAGTTCATTATCCTTTCACATTACACCCCACCTGAAACACAAAATTGCATCTGATAACACAACACGATGGACGTCTTTTAGAGTTCGATCAAAGTGCAAACACACATTATGTATATTATGCAAATGCCCCATAATGTTGCTCATCACAATAATGAGCAAGCATGGATATACGTCCAAAACCTGATCATCCAGCATTTCATGTGAAATCAAGGGTATTAATAGGGTGCTTGTCCACCATAACTATAATAATAGCCATCATTCTTCTGACTTTGCTCTAGATGTTGGAACATTGTTGTGAGGGTTTGTTTGCGTCCAGACCCGAAAGCTTTAGTAAGGTGAGGTACTAATGTTGGATCATTAGTTCTAGATCACAAATGCCACTCCAACTCATCCCAAAGGCATTGGATGGAGCTCCTAATACAAAAAACACAGCTCCACTGCTCAACAGCCCAATGGTGAGAGGCTCTAAACCCCTTTAGCCAATGCTTAGCAATGGACCTGGTGGTCTTAGGCCCATGTGCTGCCCTTCAGTAGAATTTGCGATGTGTGTGTGTGTGTGTGCAATTCAATTCCTGTATCAGCAACGGGTGTACCTTAAAGTAACTGAATTTGCTAATCAGAAGGGGTGTCTGGATACTTTTCGGACATAAACTCACCAGCCACTTTATTAGGTACACTAATAAGTAAGAGGTTGGACCCCCTTTTGCCTTCAGAACTGCCTTAATTCTTTGTGGCACACTTTCAACGAGGTGTTGGAAACATTGCTCAGAGATTTCGGTTGGTTATTTGAGTTACTGTTGCCTTTCTATCATCTGGAACCAGTCTGCCCATTCTCCTCTGACCTCTCACATCAACAAGGCATTTTCGTCCACACAACTGCCTCTCACTGGATATATCCTCTTTTTCGGACCATTCTCTGTAAACCCTAGAGATGGTTGTGCGTGAAAATCCCAGTAGATCAGCAGTTTCTGAAATACTCAGACCAGCCCATCTGGCACCAACGTTCAATGCCACGTTCAAAGTCACTTAAATCCCCTTTCTTCCCCATTCTGATGCTCGGTCTGCACTTCAGCAAGTTGTCTTGACCACCTCTACATGCCTAAATGCATTGAGTTGCGGCCATGTGATTGGCTGATTAGCTATTTGTGTTAACAAGCAATTGGACAGGTGTACCTAATAAAGTGGCCAGTGAGTGTATATTGCCCACTTTAGTTTTAAAGCTGGAAGAAAGTTTCTTGGGAGTTTCTGCTGGCCTCTGCCCCCTGCTGGACGTATGCAAGAATACACGATAAGCAGCATGACAAGCAGGGAGGAGTCACTGGAGTAGAGAAAGTGATATTTACACTAAAGTTCTGGTTTGAAACACTGACAAGTCTCAATTTGTTACGCTGCAGGTTAGTTTCTGTTTGTCTTCCTTATGATTACTACTACATGTAGACTAACCCATTCGTGTCCAACAGCTGAATTCCTGTGGCAGGAAAAATCCTAAAGAACTTGTTCTGGTCTGTCAGTTATACCTTGAAATGAACATCTAACAGTATCCATTAGAAATGTATTTCAATAACATGTAAGTTTCATATATTTATTTACAGTCAAAGTTGGATCTCCTGTTGTTTTGTTACAAATCAGTCATCCCATGTGACCGAAATACTAATGTGTTAAATTAAGTGATAAAAACCCTCGTTTTATCCATATTGTTTGACAGATTTAAACATGTTCTCCTGATTTGTGGTAAGGTGAGCTCAGATGGCATATAGACCACAGGAAATGAAACTACAACTTTTTAGGTGTGGTTATTAAAGAATTCTAAAAAGATGTGCCTAAGCTCAAGCTCTACCAAAAGTTACAGTCATTTGATTACTTTTTTTTAGTTATTTTGAGCATTACCTTACTTTTAAAGTACATCAGTTTAAACTTACATAAAAAACTGGATTGAAAAACTCACCTTTTTTGTTTCAAAGTCAAAGAGAGACTTGAAATCAGAAACACTGCAGCAGACATTAACACACAGTCAACTATTAAGAAACACCTATTAAGAAAACTGCTTCAAGAATTACATGTCCTGAAAAGCCTATGTTTTACATTAAACAGTACGCAGGCATGCTTGATGAATGAATGACTAACACTGATAAAAGAAGAGTTCTATTCACTTTATGCAACTATGAGACAAGATTTAATCTATTGAAAGCAAAGTGCTGCGAGGTTGATAAAGCAGCGGAGTGAGAACTGCCTACCTTGACACCTCGCTGCAGGGAAACCAGACTGTCACAAACACAAACTTGCAGCAATGTCCCCCCTTATTACGACACCACATTCTTCCTCTATTAGAGAAAAAGGGGGAAGTACAGTTTGTCTGAATTTGTCTGAATTCTGGCTTTTCTCACACCATTAATCCTATAAAACCAGTTTGGCAGTGTAATGTACATAAATGTACATTTTCCAGCTAGCTGCTTTTTCAGGTGCTGCTTTTTCAACTGACTTTCAATGAAATCTAACTAACAGTCTAAACTAGAAGAGAGCTTCTCACCTCTTTTTCTCTACAGTATGCATCATGCGCTTTCACTTTGATCAGAGCCTTAAGTTGTTGTTTTTTTGAGCAAGAAAAGTTGAATTGAAGCCAGTAATAAACTGGGGCATCTGCCTGGAGCAATGAATTTAACTACTCTCTCTTGCTGTGGTCAGTTTTCTTAGAATTATACATTGGCATAGCTTCCATCCTACATATCAAACTTTATTTTTGTCTCACACCCTTCACTTTCAAAGTTAATTGGGCTTATGGGGGTAGATCTGGAAATAGTACAGGTCCACTTAATGCACAACTATCATTATCCTGACTGTGAAATTAGAAAGTATAAGCATGGGCTGACTGATTAAAATCCACCTGAAACAGAACTACAACCAAGATATATTTCCATGGTTATGCTCAACCCATTTCAGTGGTTATGCTTCGGCCGTTTTTGTGGTTATGCTATGATGGTTTCTACCCCCATTTCCTATTGTCACATTGCCATGGTTACACTACACCAACAGTGTCAGAAATAACGGTTCTGTGCAGGTCCATTTTTATTGTTATCAAGGTACAGTCAGTGTAAATGTATCTTCAAATGTTTAAGTTTAAGTTAACTGTGTACCTTAAATAAGCTTTACCCAGGGTATATATATATATATATATATATATATATATATATATATATATATATATATTTACTGTCTTAGAAAAGTGTTCATATTTGAATAAACAAAATGTATAGAATATGAATTAATAACATATATGTATATGTATATATATATATATATATATATATATATATATATATACACTGTGTGCACAATTATTAGGCAAGTGAGTATTATGACCATATTATCATTTTTAGGCATATTTTCTAACTCCAAGCTGGATAAACTTGAATGCTTAATGGATTTAAGCATAGCAGGTGATGTGTATCTGTGTAATGAGGGAGGGTGTGGCCTAAGGAGGTCAACACCCTATATCAAGGTGTGCATAATTATTAGGCAGCTTTTTTCTTTAGGCAAAATGGGCCAAAAAAGAGATTGAACTGACTCTGAAAAGTTAAAAATTACCAAAAGTCTCTCAGAGGGATGCAGAACTCTGTGATCACAGAACCATCAAACGTTTTGTTGCAAATAGTCAACAGGGTCGCAAGAAACGTGCTGAGAAAAAAAGACGCAAATTAACTGCCAAGGATTTGAGAAGAATCAAGCGTGAAGCTACCAGGAACCCATTATCTTCCAGTTCTGTCATATTCCAGAACTGCAACCTAGCTGGAGTATCAAGAAGTACAAGATGTTCAGCGCTCAGAGACGTGGCCAAGGTGACCACCACTGAACAAGACACATAAGCTGAAGTGTCTAGACTGGTCCAAGAAGAATCTGAAGACAGATTTTTCAAAGGTTTTATGGACTGATTAAATGAGAATGACTCTTGACGGACCAGATGGATGGGCCCGTGGCTGGAACAGTAACGGGACAGAGCTCCACTTCGAGTCAGACGCCAGCAAGGTGGAGGTGGGGTACTGGTATGGGCTGGTTGGACCTTTTCGGGTTGAAGATGGGCTCAAAATCAACTCCCAAGCCTACTGCCAGTTTTTAGAAGACACTTTCTTAAAGCAGTTGTACAGGAAGAATCTGCATCTTTCAAAAAGACAATGATTTTTATGCAGGACAATGCTCCCTCACATGCATCCAAGTACTCCAGTGCATGGCTAGCCTGTAAAGGCTACAAAGATGAAAAACTTATGACATTGCCCCCTTCCTCACCTGACCTGAACCCAATTGAGAACTTGTGGGCAATTCTTAAATGGCAGATTTACAGTGACGGAAAACAGTACACCTTTCTGAACAGGGTCTGGGAGGCTATGGTTGCTGCTGCACAAAAAGTTGATCGTCAACAGATCAAGAAACTGACAGACTCCATAAATGGAAGGCTTATCACCGTTATTAAAAAGAAGGGTGGCTATATTGGTCACTGACTTTTTTTTTTTTTTTTTTTTATTTCACAGAAATGTTCATTGGAAAGCTTTGAGTTGTTTGTTTATAATTCTCACTTGAACAGATGAAAATAAATAGTGAGATGGGAAAATGTGTGTTTCTCATTTAGCTGCGTAATAATTCTGCACCATTATAGTTGCCCAATAAATGTACACATATAGATATTCTCCTAAGAAAAACAAAACTTCACTTTTACTTTCTTAAACGTTCATGTTTGAGGTTTATTAACATTTTGGATTAAATGGACCGAGAGCACTGTAGTTGGTCATTTATAAAAATAATCCTCCAAAATAAGACTTGCCTAATAATTGTGCACACAGTGTGTATGTATATATATATATATATATATATATATATATATATATATATATATATATATATATATATATATATATATATATATAATAGTGATTTCTGGATGTTAGTGTGTTTGTTTTTTTTACAAACCTTTCCTCGAGGAAGCCCAGTATTATATGTAGTTAAAAAGCAGGTCCTAGTTTGACCAATCAGTGCTTCAGTAAATTGTGCTCATGATGTAATTGATGTCTCTGTGGCGGCTGTGAAGGTGTCTAGAAAAAATATGGACCCAAGAAATTCTTGTTACTTTTTTATTGTTTTTATGTTTATTTGAATTATGAATATGACTTTGTTCTAATGTGTATTGTGATAAACTCACTGCTGAGGTAAACTGTTTAAAAATTTGCTTAGATGCTTAAAACTTTCACACAGTACTGTACATATTTATACCTTTTCATAACATAATGTTTTAAAACAGAACAATAATATAAAAGGGATGTGTGGAATCAATGAAACTTACAAATACATGATTGCAGTACAATATTGTACAATTATGTCCTCTAAAGGTAATGAAGACTATACCCATCCCCATGGTTAGTCAACAATTATTTCCATATATACACTATACCATTTCCATGGATGCAAAACCTCAGTTTCCATAGTTATGGTATATTCCAACGTGGGCTGATTGATTAAAATCTATCTGAAAATAGAATTAAATCACTAGACATATGGATCAATGGGCTACGCTATAGTTTTCGTGATTAGAAAACAACGATTTCAAAGGCAAAACTACACCCATTTCCACAGTCAAGTTACACTCATTTCCATGATTAAACTCCCGATTTCCATGGATCCATAGCAACATCCATTTCTATGGTTTTGCCACACCCGTTTCCATAGTGACGCTATACCCATTACCATGATTTTGCTACGTCCATTGAAAGGGCTATGCTACATTTTCCATGATTCATCATACCATACTCACAGCACACCTCCATGACTACACTACACCTATTTGTGTAGTTTTGCTAAACCTATTTTCATAGTTAGGCCGCACCCACTTGCACTGTTGATAGTACATCCATTACCACAATTATGCTGCACCTACTGCCATGGCTGTGCTTTGATTTTCTATGATTATGCTACAATCGTTTTTCATATACGTTTACATGGTTACACTACACGTAGTTCTCTGGTTATACGACACCCCTTCCCACGGTTACTCTTTACCAGTTTCCATGGTAATGCTGCACCCATCTAAAAAAATTCAGTAATACTACGCAAAATAAGAGAAAGGAGATGTGAGTTTTTATTGTAGTGGCATGTAGAACCTAACACAGGTATTACATAACAACATTTTATGCTAATAAATTCAATCCACATCCTTCAACATTAATGTGATTGTTGTGTTAATGACCACATTTTGTTCTCCAGTACAGCCCTAAGGTCTATTAGGCATGTATAGATCCAGGTCATGGCACGTTTGTAGAAGACAGGCACACCTACTCAAGTTTCTCTGTCCAAACACGCCATATTTTGGTGAATGACTCTGCTGTGTTCACTGAGTTCCTGATGCCTACAATTGCCTGTATTTGTTTATTTGTTTGTTACGAATTTAATTTATCCAAAAGCAACAAGAGCTATAAAAAAAAAACGAACCTTAATTTGAAGTCCTATTATAAAATAAATATTTACCTAAATCTTTATGTGCCAAAATTGTTTAATTTAATATTTTGTGCATCCTCCCTTTGCAAGGAGTCTTTTTTAATAATGCCTAATGAGATTGGAGAACACAAGGCAAAGGCTTTTAACCTGTTCCTCTATACAGAATCTGTCCAGATTCTCAGGTACCATGCTTGTGTACCACAGGTTTTCTATGTGGTTTTGTTCAGGAGCCTGGTATGGCCTTGAGAAAACCTTGATTCTATGGTCAATTAATGTTTGTGTTGATTTTGCGGTGTGCTTTGGATCATTATCCTGCTGGAAGATTCAGCCACAGCCTGGTTTAAGCTTGCTGAGTGTGGCTATTAGCTTTTGATTTAATATTTTGCCAGTACTTGATGATACCATGTATGTGCATAAGCTGTCCAGGGCAAGAAAATCTGAAAGAAAAACAGTCCCACAACATCATAGATCCAACTAACATCCCTCATAGTGAGAATGAGGTACTTTTCTATATGGCTTTATCTTTGTGCATAAGTTAAACCCATCTCTGGTGTTTATTGCCACAAATCTCTATTTTGGTCTCTTCTAGAACACAGAACATGTTGCTAATGAAAGTATTAGTAATGTCTGGTGAACTGCATGTGCCTGAGATTGTGGCTTTCTTCTAGCAACCCTGTGCACCAGAATGACCCAAATATTTCTCATATACCGTACTGTGCGAAAGTCTTAGGCACCCAAGACACATTTTCAAAATATTTATTTGTGTAGTTTGTGTTTATTTGCTGAGAAAAATGTTAATATTTGAATTAACTTAATTTATAGAATAGGCCAATTTATTAGATACACCTTGCTAGTGAAAGGTTGGACCCCGTTTTGCCTTCAGAACTGCCTTAATTCTTCGTGGAATACTTTCAACAAGGTGTTAACAATAATAACATTACAAAGAAAAAGAAAACTCAAAAGAATTAGGTACTAGTTCATAATGACAACATGGGTAAGTCCTATATGTTCTGACCTCGTTTTGAGTCAGACCTCCTTGCTTTACAGTCATTCTCCTGAGCAGAACTAAGTCTGTCTCTTTATTCGTCCTGAGATAATGACTGCCCTCCCGTCATGCTGTTGGAAGACTGACCATCAAGGCCTCCTCCTCACCATCACCAACCCACTCTCCTGTTCATTTGTGCCAACTGCAACACCTTCAGGTACATCACTGTGCCATCCAGATGTAGCAGCATTGAGATAGGATGGGACCGTTTCAGATCACTCCCACTTTTCATACTCAGTCAGAGATTGCCTCAGTCAGAGACCAACTCAGTCAGAGATTGCCTCGACCAGTGCAGTTTCTAAAGCTTTACCATCCAGATTTCAAACAGATATCCTCTTAGCTTCTATTTGGTATTTAGCTTATTAAACTCTAAATACTGTCTGACCAGAGGAGGACGGGTCTCCCCTTGTGAGTCTTGGTTCCTCCCAAGGTTTCTTCCTCCAGTCTGAGGGAGTTTTCCTTGCCACCGTCGCCTCTGGCTTCCTCATTGAGGGATACATGTTGTAACTGTATGGTTTCAAACTTCTATAATGCTGCTTTGTGACAACGTCATTGTAAAAAGCGCTATACGAATAAACTTGAGTTGAGTTGAATTTTGAGTCTTTCCTGGTCATTAGTCTGCCAATCTGCTAGAAAAACATTGTTACTGTCCAAAGAAAAACACATTTCTTTGTTTCTGTTATTTTTTTATTTTAATACATGAGCACGGCAGCTGTGCTTTATTGTGTGAAAGTGTCACGGCGAATGGCCAAATAGAAATTGACCAGAATCACTTGGAATAAGATCTCTTTACATAAATTTACATTAAAAGCGAAGAAAGTTTTTGCCACTTCTTGTGGTATTTTGGAGATTTTTGTTTTTCTTTGGACATGGATGATATGTAATAAAAACTGTGGGGCTGAGGGATTTCTGGGGATGGATAACCGGTTTGGCTAAAAAATGGAGAGGTTAAAAAAGCACAGACTGAAATTGTGACCTATATTATACAGATTTAAAATATCCCTCATAATTACCATGACGCTTATCATTATTATTATTAGTATTATATATATTCGTAATCAAATATAGCAATTACTGAAAATAATGCAGCGCCTGGCCAGTATGTGAGCAGTTATAGCTGCAGTGCTCTTCAGTGGGCAGAGAAAGGAGACGGGCGACCACAGCGAGATACAGACGCCTCAGAATGAAGCGATGAACAAAACACTGGTGAATAATCAGTCCACGACACAGCGAACCTGTTACTGTCAGTCACCGCGTCTTTTGGTTGGTCCAACTGTTTGTTGATGGAGGAGCCATTTTGCTGTGAGGCGAAGGCGGAGAGGATGAGAATAGGAGGAGAAAAGGAAGAGAGGAGAGGAGAGGTTTTAGGCTTTTGGGTCGTCGAGGTTATTTCCACATTGTGAGAATAGCGTCTTGCTCGGAGCTGCAGTACAAACAGCCCGTCTGTAACCGACGACGGGCTTTCGCCACCAAACCACGAGGAAGCGGGTGAGTCGCCGCGGTCACGCTTCCTTTACACACAGCCTGCCGCGGCCATGTTGGGAGCGAGTTGTTGTTTTGGTTTGGAGGCAGAATGAGCTCCCTAGATTCCTTTCTGTCTGTCTGCCTGTCTGTCTTTCTGTGTCTGTCTGTCTTTCTTTCTGGCTGGCTGTCTTTCTGCTCGTCTTTCTCTCTGTCTGTCTGTCTTCCTTTCTCTGTCTGTCTTCCTTTCTTTGTCTGTCTTCCTTCCTTCCTTCCTTTTCTGTTTTTTCCTTCGATCTGCGAGTGCATTAACGTTACTTGTCTAACACCGTGGCAGGTTCAGTGATCGTGTCCCCTTAATATCCGCTCAGTGTTGTTTTTTCTAAGTAAGTTGTGGAGCCCCGCTGGTGACATACTGTATGAATAAAAATAATGCGTGGCCACGACTTACTAACGAGTGGGAACATGATCCCAATGCGTGGCCACGACTTACTTAGGCGTGGGAATGAGATCGCGACTTAATTACCTCGTTCCCACGCATTAGGATCTCGTTCTCACGCACAAAATGCTTGTGGTGAGGCTCAGATAATCACTTTACAGAAAATAAGTAAGTTAAATAAATATATATGCATATATACATACACATATGTATTTAAAAAATGGAAGTATATTAAATATACATAAAATCTAGAGAAAATATACGCAAAATAGACACAGTATACACAAGACATAGAGACAGTATACATTTAAAGTGACTTGGGTGATTCTGTGTTATTGTTCTTTAAAGTGGCTTAGCGTTAAGGTGTTATTGTCCATAGCAGAGATGATATGATACAGTGGGACTGGTAGACGTCCTGTAAGGCTGGTAGTGTGTTGCCTATGTTGGCTTCTTCTGTCCTCACCACTCCTTTAAGGGTCTTGTGGTAACAGGCAGTGCAGCTGCTGTACCCGACAGTGATGCAGCCCATGAGGAAGCTCTCTATGGTGCACCTGTAGAAGTTGGTGAGGATCTGAGGATGCAGGCCAAACTTCCTGAGCCTACGCAGGAAGAAGAGATGCTGACGGGCAGATCTCACAGGTCATCAGTGAGGTTTGCGCCGAGAAACTTCACACTGCTTGCTCTCTCCACTTCAGCTCCATTGATGGACAGGGGAAAGTGACCACCCCTCTGCAGCTTCCTGTAGTCCACGATCATCTCCTTTGTTTTGCTGATGTTGAGACAGAGATTGTTGTCATAGCACCACGCTGAAAGAGTGCTGACTTCGTCTCTGTAGGCTGTTTCATCT
The DNA here is from genome assembly GCF_015220715.1 of Pygocentrus nattereri. Lineage (NCBI taxonomy): Eukaryota > Metazoa > Chordata > Actinopteri > Characiformes > Serrasalmidae > Pygocentrus > Pygocentrus nattereri. The sequence goes on from NC_051229.1 coordinate 27,105,908, forward strand.
CCATCAATGATGAGGACTAGGATGGTGGTGTCATCAGCAAACTTGAAGATGATGTTAGAAGTGTGCGTGGCTACACAGTCATGTGTATACAGGGAGTACAGGAGAGGGCTGAGCACACATCCCTGGGGAGCCCCAGTGCTCAGAGTCAGTGTGGAAGAGAAGCTGTTCCCATCTTTCACCACCTGGGGTCTGCTCATCAGGAAATCCAGTATCCAGTTGCACAGATGAGAGTTCAAACCCAAGTCTGTGAGCTTAGGAATTTGGCAGGAATGATTGTGCTGAATGCTGAGCTGTAATCTATGAACAGCTCATTCGAACTAGTTATGTTTTTCCATAACCTGCTGTTCATTCGTAATAGCAGGTGATCTAAAAGTAGTCATGGAGGTTAGGGAACCAGCCTTTTGACCGGAAGGTTTGATACCCTGAGCCAACAGTGCATGACTCAGGTGCTCTTGAGCAAGGCACCTAGCCCCCTACTGCTACGCAGGCGCTGCAAATAAGGCTGCCCACTGCTCCGGGCAAGTGTGTGTATTCATTAGTGTGTATGTGGTGTTTCACTGCACAGATGGGTTAGACTGTGGAGGTGAAATGTCCCTGTTGTGGGACTATTAAGGGTCTTTTAATCACTTTAATCATGTATCTTTCTGCTCTGTTGTTCTTTCTCTTTCTCTTAGGTGACCTTTAGAGTGCATTCTATGGGAGGCGGTAACAGATACACTTCATGGCCAGATGTGTGTGTTAAGCCCTTGTAATTAGTGGGGTTGAATATTTTAGCTGCTAACAGGTGCATAACATCAAGCACACAGTCCTGCAATCTTCTCAGACAAACTTTGGCGGTAGAATGGGTCGAACTGAAGAGCTCAGTGACTTTCAGCGTGGCACTGTCATAGGATGTCACCTGTCCAAAAAATCAGTTCGGGAAATTTCTGCCATGCTAGATCTGCCCCGGTCAACTGTAAGTGCTGTTATTGTGAAGTGGAAACGTTTAGGAGCAACAACAGCTCTACCTCGAAGCGGCAGGCCACACAAACTCTCAGAACGGGACCTCACAGTGCTGGAACGTGTTGCAAATGAAAATCGTCTCTCACCGGTTGCGGCGCTCACTACCGAGTTCCGAAATGCCTCTGGAAGCAACGTCAGCCCAAGAACTGTTCGTCGGGAGCTTCATGGAATGGGTTTCCGTGGCCAAGCGGCTGCACACAAGCCCAAGATTATCAGGCGCAATGCCAAGCCTGCCCTGAAACTGTCCAGCAAAAAACAGAACAAAACAACTCCGGACACCATTTCTGATAATAAGGCAGGGTAAGTTGCTGAACTATAGCTGATGTGGTTTAGCAAAAATGTTATCATGAATTATATGATTATCTTTAAATCTGGTGGTGACTTTGAATTTGACTGATGTGTCTTCCAGTTTGAGGAGAAGATAGATATAGGTTTTTCCTCTTTTAGTTTCAGCCTCCGTGTACATCTGCATGTCGTAAATGATCTTTTCCAAGCAAGATATAGTTGCTAGATTAAAAAAAAAAGTGACATCCACATCCTAACATCTTTAAAGGTTATTTGATTAAGCATTTCATGTCTTTTAATCGAGATAATCACACGCGATTGATGACATCAGTCTTGATACATTGTCTGGCTTCAGAACATTCTGTAGCAGCGCAAAGCATAAGATTGTGCTTGCTGAACAGATAAAGCCGTGTGGCAGCTTTCCACAGAGGGAATATATATATTTCATTATGCCTTATTTTCCATCACTTTTTTCAACTTTATATCCCAGCCTAATAACAGTAGGCTACAGTAGCCTAACATAGAAAGCTTTGGCCAATTCAGTGTTTTAACAAAAAGCTACTCAAAGGCAAGAAAAACAGGTTTTCAGTAGATTAATAGCAGCCTCTCTGCAATATTTGTGGCACTTTTAAAAAATTGTATTATTCTATTGTTCTAATAATTTTACCTGTGCCGTGTCACCCATCATATCATTGTCTATTTGTGATTGATACAGGACATGATTGTTGGCTATATTGCGCACAGTCTCGCAAGCCAAACAGTGGTCTGTGATTAGTTATTTTGCATGTCAGCTGAACCGCATTTCCTCTTAGAGTAGGTAGATCTTGGCCAAGCTAAGGCATGAAATGTACTAGGCGCTCTAGCTATAAGCAGAAGTGTAGCTTACAACAGCAGAGTAAATGAGTGCAGTGGGAGTGGAGCAGCATGATTTACCTTTTTTCAAAAGGTCTGTTGCTCCAAAATCACTTCAGTTCCGCTCCATCCCCTGAGCGACACAAGTGATCAGACAGCGTCACTCCTACAGCTCACACTTATATAAATAAATATGCACAGACACAGGGAGCTGGACCTGCTGTCACTTGTTAAATGAGTCCAAATCCAGTAGGCTTTCCTTACTTGTCTGTCGTTAACAATGCATGCCTGCAACTCTGTCATCTGTAATTTTGTGTACTTTTTTGAGGCTTGTAGGTCATGTTGTTTAGCATCTCATTTGCAAATAGTAAATTGAGCTTTTGCTGTTAGGACCTCCAGCGGTGGAGAAGAGGATCGTGGACAGACGGACGCCTCTACCTCGTCTGAGCCAGTAGTCCAGGTTCCAGACAGAGAAGACCCATCACCAAGCCAAAGCAACGAAGCCCAAAGCTGATGGCCTTCATCACATCCTGCTAGGCACAAACTGCCGTCAGAGTCAAGCCGAGGTGGACTCATGCCCCAAGAGCTTGAGACACTCGAGACAACAAGCTGTACTAGTTGAGCTCACTTCAGAATAACCAATGCGTGCCTGTTCTACATGATGGAAGGCCACACAAGGGTCAGAAAGTAGAAGATTCAAGCCCATGAACTTCTCTTTATTTGCAGACAGTTTGCAAGGTATAATGACCAGTGTTTTTAAATGTGCTCTTGGCTGTCCACATGAGTGGATGCTGAGTGGTAAGTTCCGTCTGTCGGACCTGGGCTTTTGTGTGCTGTTATGAGTCACTGTCATTATTCCCTTCTTCTATAGGGTATATGTGTTAAAAAAAAGAGTAAAAAGGGTCTTTTGCTTTATGAAGTGTTCTTCAGATTGATGAAGAATGTGCTGTAGATGGTTCTATGTTTACCCTTTTTGAAAAGGGTTACAAGATTGCTATTACAACCATAGCAGATCTGTTTTAGTGCTACATAGAACTCTTTTCAAAAAGGTTCTATAGAGCCATATACAGCATGTTCTTCATCAATCTGAAGAACGTTTCATGATGTGTACATGGCTCTTTATAGTGGCATTTTCTTTTCCTAAATAACCCTTAAAGAACCGTTTTTTTTACACAACTTGCAGAATGCAGTGGGCTTTTTCATCCAATGTGGCCTTGAAACAAGTGAGCGAAGGGTTATAGAATGTAATTGCATGCGTTCTTCTTTTTTGTGGTTTCTTCTTTTGTTTTCTGGAAACTTTGAGGGTAATTGGTCCTCAGAAGTTGGGTGTGTATGTTCATCTGCATTTGGGACATTGTGCATCAGAGAACCACAGGAACGTCAGCTTAACAAATCGTACAGTGCTCGGTTACATTGCACCACATCACATCAAAGCCCCTGTTGCTAAACCTTTGGTTTGTAACAGTGAATCAACAGTTATAAGCATTTTTTTTTCTGATATTTGCATAAATGTATAACTAACGTCTGCAAGTTAAGGAAAAAAAAAAACTAACCAAAGCCCCAAATCCAGCCACCCTCTGTTCTCTCCAGTGTGGTATTTCGAGTTTTAATTGGTTGTCTCTTATTTTTAACCTTTTAAGCTTTTACATATGAGGATTTGTGTGTTTGTGAACATGATTTCTTTTTTCTTTTTTTTTTTTTTTTTTGGATTGTTGTTTTCACGTAGTACTTTGATGTTCATTATTTGTCTCTTGTGTTCTTGTAGTTAAAAGGGAAAAAATACCTTTTCTATTATATAAATATAAATTGACCATATTCCTGCTAAAATTTCAATTTAAAGTCTCTTTACTTTTTGGGACATATCAGCTGGGTGGGTGGGTGTTTTTCATACCTTGCTAAGTTTGTAGTCTTAGTCTACCTATGGTAAAATATCACAGTTTATTGGGTTACTTACTGCACTGTCACAGTCCTTCAGTTCAGCTTCAGTTCTGCTTCCGTTAGTAACAGAGTTACACAATTAGGTGTCTTTGAATTATAACTAGCACATGCCCCAGGGATAAGCCGTGCGATGGACAGACAGGAGCAGTCATCTGGCTGCAAAATCTACTAATCGAGCCGCAGGCCAGGCAGAACCTCAGCTTGGTCTGAAGAGGCTGCAGGCTGGGAAAAACCTCACTTTAGACACAAGAAGCCTCAGCTTGTGCAAGGTTTAGTCAACAAATTAGTGAGCTATCTAGCTAAAGTTGGTGAAGTACAGTACTGTGCGAAAGTCACATTTTCAAAATCTATTTGTGTAGTTTGTGTTTATTTGCTGAGAAAAGTGTTAATATTTGAATAAACAAAATTTATAGAAAATTAATAATGATTTTATATATACACTCATATATACACTTTATTAGGTACACCTTACTAGTAAAAGGTTGGACCCCCTTTTGCCTTCAGAACTGCCTTAATTCTTCGTGGCATACTTTCAACAAGGTGTTGGAAACATTCCTCAGAGAATTTGGTTGGTTATTTGAGTTACTGTTGCCTTTCTATAATCTCGAACCAGTCTGCCCATTCTCCTCTGACCGCTCACATCAACAAGGCATTTTCTTCCACACAATTGCTGCTCACTGGATATTTTCTCTTTTTTGGCCATTCTCTGTAAACCCTAGAGATGGTTGTGCGTGAAAATCCCAGTAGATCAGCAGTTTCTGAAATACTCAGACCAGCCCGTCTGGCACCAACAACTATGCCACGTTCAAAGTCACTTAAATCACCTTTCTTCCCCGTTCTGATGCTCGGTCTGCACTTCAGCAAGTTGTCTTCACCACCTCAACATGCCTAAATGCATTGAGTTTTGGCCATGTGATTGGTTGATTAGCTGTTTATGTTAACAAGGAACTGTGCCTAATAAAGTGGCCGGTATATGGTCAGTGGAGTTACCTCATCTACACTGTGGCTAATGTAGGTCGCAAGTAAAGAAAAACTCTGCAAGTGGGGGCTTTTTTCCCACAAGTTAACGCTGTTCTATAGCTTTTTTATAAGCTACATCCATCACTTAAAGTCTTATGGCTTATGCCTGCTAATATTTTTGCTCATAGAGCCAATACAGTACAAAACACCAGGCTACTGCTGCTGCTAGAGTTTAGATACTGTTGCCAAGAAGTTTGAGTTTGTTGTTTGTTTGTTTGTTTGTTTGTTTGTTTGTTTACTCATGGTACTCTAGGTTGCCGCATTCCTGTATGAGCTTGGACACCCAATTCCAAAAGCATTGGAATTAATTTGGATTTTCCCTCCCACCACCTTTGCAGATATAACAGTCTCCACTCTTCTAGGAAGCCTTTCTACAAAGTCTGTGCCCAGTCAGTCAAAAGGTGTTCAGTGGGATTGAGGTTAGGGCTCTGTGCTCTGTCCACTCGTAATAGTTTTTCAAAATAGTTTTTCCCAAACTGTTGCGACAAAGTTGGAAATGAGCTGTATGTAAACCTTTAAAACATTTAGCACTGATGTGACAGAAGTTAAAGGTGTTGGAACATTACAGAGGCACTTCTCTGTAAATTTACATAATCTACCACATTTCACAATAATAGCACAGTTGCTGTTGACCAGGGTGGAAATTTCGCAAACTGCCATGTGGCAAAGGAGGCATCCTATAACAGTGCCACATATAAAGTCACTGAGCTATTTGTTGCAGAAAATTCTATTGCTGTTGTTGGCCTATGGAGATGTGTATGGAGATATGGAGAGGAGTCTGCATACTTTTGGCCATATAGTAAACATCAAAATAAAGAGGAGGGAAAAATGGATAGTCCGTATAGTTAATGGTGTACTGAACGCAGCAAAATAAACCTGCCTTACTTCTCTTATTGTTCCTGTTTGACAAGGCTGTAGTGTGGACGGATACCTGTAGAAAGGCTGTTCAGAAGGTTTTACTTACACTCTTATATAGTACTGTTGTCTTGGTGAATGATTCATATCGAATCCTATTCCTGTGCAGGAATGACAGGGTGGCGTGGTGGGCCTGGGTTCAACCAGTGTCCAGTTGGACATGCCAAATATCCCCTACATGTGAATGCATGTCTGCCCTGTGATGGACTGACAACCTGTCCAGCGTGTATCCTGCCTTCAGCCCTATGAGTGCTGGGATAGGCTCTGTTACCCCCCTGTGGCCCAGAAGGTTTAGGAAATGTGTGTGTGTGTGTGTGTGTGTGTGTGTGTGTGTCTGTCTGTCTGTCTAAGCTGGCTTATGTTAGCATAGTGCTGGTTGAACTGGTCACCCAGCATGGTTATGCTAACTGACCAGCATACCAGTACCCAAAGCCTAACGTGCTGATTTAGCTGGTGACCAAATATGCAAATCTATGCTGATTTTTCTAGAAGACCCAGTGTGTTGAAATAATGACTTGTTTGATTTAGTTTTGTGGAAGATTTTCTTAACATTTATAAATATGGTTGAAAAATAGTAACTTGACTATTTAGGGTTGATTTGATTCCGTAGTTTCTCACACTATACTGCTTGGTTCTCTCATTCTCTGTGAGTGCAGGCCTCTGTGTGTACGTTGGTTATGCTTCGTACCGGAGTTCTGCAAATTGTATCGCTGTGTTTTTTAATCATACTGCTTGGTCCTATTATACACAAATTGTGACCATAATAAGAACATTTGGCCATTTTCTAAGAACCGTGGCCTGTACACACACAAAGACCTAGTTTGACCTGAACCTGAACTTTATTTTTTATCCATTTCATTTCCAGTGCATATATTCTAGCACTTCCTTGTTTGGTCGCAACTAAGGATATCCTGTTTAGTTATTAAAGATAATCAATAGGGTTCTCTTGTATTTCCTTGATCAATAAAAAAATGGAAAAGTGGGATTTGTGAATTTGTGTGATATGATGTAATCAAGAGCAAAGCCCTGTATTCTTAAAGTGTGTTTTAACTTATAGGTCACGGTGTAATTAAATGGAATAGCTTAAGGCCAGTGATTATTTTTTATGTAATGGTATATTGATAAATTAAAATGAACTGAAATGGCTGAGGAACGATGTCGTGGCACTATTAGAAGAAAAACAAAGATGTTTGTCACAGAAAGCCAAAGCTAACTGAAAAACAAAGTGTATGTAAAATGTATAAAATTGTTACAGTTACAATGAAACTCAAAGTGATGCCAGAGTTGCATGTAACAGTAAGACAGATCAGGTGAGATGAAGTAAAGGGGGTAGGTCACTTTTACAGAGCGGTATAAAAACGATCGATTTTCCAGTTTTTTTAGTTGCAACTCAGGTTAATGTTTGTATTTGTGATACCTTGATCTTTAATGAAAGATTCTAACTTTCTCTGCTGCTAAACACTTGGTGTTTAATTGTTTAATTGTTTGTAGTAGGTGAAGTTTTATTTTTGGAAGCACGTTGTTTTAACATGACAGCGGAATAATGACTTATTTTCTCAAAAGTATGACTTATGATCTTAAAGGAATTACTTTTTCAGAAAGGTGACTTAGTATTTGGATATAACTACTTACTTCACAGAATTTTCACTTAGTATTTCAAATAAAGACTTACACTCTTGATGTACTTACTATCTTGAACAAGATTTGAGTTTTAAGAAGAACTTTCAACATTCTGTTTAAAAATGATGATTTCTTATACTTCATCAGTACTGTATGGGTAACAAGTCGTTATTTTGACTGAGTAATTCAACATCTTAAGAAAAAGAATCATTCTGAAACACTGAGCCAAAAGTTATGAGAGAATATGTGATTATTTTGATGTAAAATGTTGTCATACTTCTGCCAGGAACAGAGAGGAAACATCATTGGTGAGTTTATTGCGCAGTAGTCCGGTAGGTGGCGCCATGCTCGCACAGTTTGATCCGTCTTAACCCACATAAGAAGAAGCCAGTGAGGAGAAGGAGGAGGCGAGGGAGAAGATAGGGTTGTTTAGGTAGAGGTTGGTTTCGTATTGTGAAAATAGCTTAATCGCTTAGAGCCACAGTCTAAACATCCAGTCTCTGTGAAACAGGCTTTCACCATCAGAATCCCGAGGGAGTCTGTAAGTCCATATGTGTTCATGTCCTCTTCAGTTCTGTTTCCCAAAAGCATCTCAGCATAAAGATGACTCTGGAATGGTTGAGCTGGCATCACACTGAACACTCTCTCTACCAGATAAGAGGATTTTTAATACTGTAAGATGCTTTGGAGAAACTGAGCCGTGTTGTGAGTAAGTCCTTTGTTTTCATGGGGAGGCAGAATTCATGATCTACATTTGTGTTTTCATTTTCACGGCTGATTCAAACCTATAAGGATGTGGCGATTCAGCAAGTTCTCTGATACAGCAGAAATGAGAGATGTGACAGAAAATGTGATTTTAACATGTTAAGGTTTTTGTTTTCAGATGATTGGAGTTTCCAGTTATAAAAAAAGTAGAGACAGTGAGACTGTAGAAAAGGCACAGTGTTTTTTTTTCTCCCTCTGATCAGTTTCAGGTTTCTTAGCGCCTGAAATATTTTAAACAGACCTTTCCAAGACTGTAGTTTCCTTTTTGGCAAAATATTCTCTCAAACGATGGCTGGTGAGTTTAGCTTTCCTTATTATTGCAGAGAAGCCATTTTCACTTCAAAGTGTAACTGTAATGACTGTAATTTACAACTGTAAATGTGTTCAGTTCATTGCTGATTTTGCATTTTTGTTTTACCTCAATCAAATGTGTTGAATGAAATTTGGGCGTTGAGAATTAAGGGAGGGAGGGGGCTGTTGTGAGAGGGAGGAAAGCCAGCTTTATCCTGTGTGAATTGTGGACAGATTTTTAAACCCGTAATAATAAAGTAAAACAGAAATTAACATGAGTTCTCAAAGAAAATGGACATGGGAAATTATATAAGTATGAATTAAAGTCTGCAAAAAATATACTTATACTAGCCTAAATCAATGATTCTGGCCCAGTCACCCAAATGTTAAAAAAATGTAAGTTTTGGGTCATTTCATTTACAGTATTTTGGCAGATGCTCTTATCCAGAGCTACTTACAATTTGATCTGTTTTTTGCACAGGTAGGTGAAGGTAGTGTTAGGAGTCTTGCCCAAGGACTCTTATTGGTATAGTTTAGGGTGTTTACCCAGGTGGGGATTGAACCCCAGCCTACAGTGTGGAAGGCAGAGATGTTACTCACTACGCTATACCAACCACTTTGGTGCCACTCAGTTTATACACAAGGGTATGCCATGCCTCCTTTTTTCTCCTCAAATAAACAGATAACATCTTGTGTTGGGCTCATTTTTAATTTATGGCAAGAAAGCTTAAACAAGGCAGAAATTCCAAAACTTTATTTGGGTTTTCTTAACTTATTTCTCTCTCCTATAAACAGAACAAAACTCTAGTTTCCCAGTATATTTAACCAGCTGGTTAGCTGTATATTAGTCCTCTTTACTTCTTCCAACACTTTGATTATTGCATTTTATGCATCGTCAACGGGTTTTTAATCATCATCAAAAGCTGATTACATCACTCTAACACCCAGGCCAACTAGCTGTTCCTTCACATAATGCATTTTTAAAATAACTACTAACTAGTTGAGTCTTCACATCAGACTCTGCTATTCATGCATCTTTCTTTTCTGTTGTTCTTACTTATGAAGGTGACATTTAGTTTGAGCAGTATGGGAAATTATTGATAAACTACATGCCAAAAATATGTGGACACCCTTTCTAATTTGTGAGTTTGACTTTTTTAGCCACACTCATTGCTAAGAAGTACGTAAATCAAGAATAGAACCCTGCAATTTCCATGGACAACCAATGGTGATAGAAAGGGTCGAACTGAAGAGCTCAGTGACTTTCAGCATGGCACTGTCATAGGATACCACCTGTCCAAAAAATCAGTTTGGGAAATTTCCACCATGCTGAATCTGCCCCAATCAACTGTAAGCAATGTTATTGTGAAGTGGAAATGTTTAGGAATAACAACAGCTCTACCCCGAAGCGGCAGGCCGCACAAACTCAGAGCGCGATCTCAGAGCGCTTGAGCGCGTCGCGAGTGAAAATCGTCTGTCCCCAGTTGCAGTGCTGACTACTGAGTTCGAAAATGCTTCTGGAACCAGTGTCAGCACAAGAACTGTTCGTCGGGAGCTTCGTGGAATGGGCCAAAAAGCTGCACAAAAGGCCAAGATAGGTGCAATGCCAAGACTGCCCCAAGACTGCCAGGCAAAAATCAAAACAAAATTAACCAAAAAAGTATTTCTACCAAGGGAGGGTGAGTTGCACAAATGCAACTAATTTGATTTGTCTCACATATTACCTTTATGTTCATCAAATCTTGTCATCTGACTTATTTAACTTTCCGTTTTGGGGGAAAGGGTTAAGGTTTAGTTGTCTTAAAGAAAGATTCCTCTTAAAATCTACATTTAGCACTATTTGACTTTGTGGTATAGACCTGTTGCCCAGTGAAAATATAGAGCATTGTAAAACACAATATACAACAACCGAAACCTCAAATTGTTGGACAACTGAAGACTTATACAAGAATGCGAAAACATTCCACTTTCACAACTACAATAATTGCTGTCCTTTGTTCCCAAACAATTACTGAACATTGTTAGAAGGAAAGGTGAGTTAAAATGGTGGTAAACACACCTCCGTCCCAACTTTTTTGAAACATGTTGCAGGCATTTAATTTGAAATAAATGTATATAGGCAAAAGACATGTTAACTGGTTGAAACAGTAAATATCTTATCTTTGTACTGTTTCCCATTGAATACAGTTCAAAAAAGATTTGCACATTACACAATATTTAGTTTTTCTGAAGTTTGATGAGGTGCAATTGACAAACTGTACTATCATGAATAAAGTGCTACATAATTAAGAGTACAGTTATCTGTATTCTAAGTTGGCCAATAATAAAGGAGTAAATATGATATCTTTGTAATGAAACAATGTTCTTTAAGTGTTGACAATATCCACAGTGTGCTCAAAGAAGCATATTGTGATGATTATCATGATCATGAAATTACAATTTATCAGGCAGCCTTAGCCTGTCATTAACAATGTTTAGGCAAGTGTGCCTACTTAAACCTCCAACTGTCATATCTATAGATTTGTATGCATTTTTGGGGTCTTATGTTTTAGCTTATCATTTACAAATAGTTAATTGAGCTTTTGCTGTTAGGAACTCCAGCGGTGGAGAAGAGAATCATGGACAGACGGACACCTTTACCTCCTCTGAGCCAGTAGTTCAGGTCCCAGTGAAAGGAGACTCCTCACCAAACCAAAGAAGCCCAGAGCAGATGGCCTTCATCACAAGGCCTTGCCAAAAATGGTCAAGGTTATGTATAAGCCAGAAGTGTATTTTCAGAGACTTTACTAAGCTAATGTTTTCTCATTTTGGCCTATTAAATGGAAGCTGAGTGTAAGTTCCTTTTGGGTTTTCTTCCAATCAGAATGGCACCTACACTCACATTTGACCGTAAAATAAGTGCATGCAAATTTCATCAACAGTTTTGTTTTATCTTTGCATAGGTGCTCCATCAAACTCATGTCATTGAAGGAGTGTGTGTACATTTGAGCATAATAGTTTAACAACCTGAAAAAAGGACCGATTTGTGATCAACACTAAGAAAAAATGAATGTATTTGTTTTATATGCTGCAACTGTTACATGTTCCATTCAAAAATATACTACACTGTGCATTTGTTTGATATTATTGACACTGCCCAATAAATAAACCCTGCAAACAGCTAGTGCAGAGGCCTCTCATACACTGTAATACAGCATTTAAATGTCCATTCTGCCTTCTTAAAACAAAACTAAGACATACTGCTTATTCTTTCCAGTCATCACAAATATAACACTATAAAGTTGGTTCAGTAGGGGGAACAGTGTATTCACTGCTCAAGCTCAAACTTCACTTATGAACACAATCCTTTCCTCATGGGCTGCTAAGTGCTGTCGCTTTACGGCCTACTACCAAAACGTCTGTATTAATTAGTGTGTGATTCATGTAAATGATATGTAAATGAGGTACTAATAGACTTGCGCTTGTGCTTCACACACTGAAGCTGGTCCACTCGTCATATGAAAGTTTCGCATCAGACGCAGAGCAGTGTTTTTCTTGTTCTTTAGGAATAAACACATTGATAAATAAAGGCCAATGTGTCTTCCTTATCCCTAGATCCAGAGACGTCTGTCAATACTTCCATGTTCTGTAGATTGTCAGGATAACCACCATAGCCTCGAAACAGTAGAGTCGGGAATTGTAGATTATCTCCTGTAATCAAATTTTATGTATTTTAATATAGAGTGCATTTCTTGAAAGTATTTTACACATAGGAGGACATTGTAATGCCTGTTGTATCTCCATGAGCCCTGTGGTGTGGTGTTATTTCTGTTAGTTTCAGGACGTCATGAAACATGGAGGATGATTGTTCTTTGAGAAGGTCGTTGTGTTTGAGATGAGTACTTATGTTGATCCACTATTGTGCTAGACATGGCGGCATGGCAGAAGATTGTGAGAGTGTTAAAGGTGACTGTAGAGATTATTCGGAACCATTTAAGGCCTTCTGGATCGTGGAGCCACATGGACTTGCACCAAATTTTCAGAATTTCTACACTCTCAGAAAAAAATGTATGACAGTGTCTTTGGGCCAGTACCCCTCTTGTCACTGTGGTGGTACCCTCAGGGTTACATCTCAGTACCTTTAGTCAGGGAACATAACTAAACCAGAATCCACTGAAATGATATATTCTAAGCTTTACTGACTCCACAACCCCTGTCTCACCTCCAGGACTTTAAACATTCAGTTTTAGACAAGGTAAAATATCTACTTTTACACTAGGAAGACTTATACAATTGGTACTTATACAATAGGTCCAATTGGTACACAATTGGACCTTACAACCACAGCTGTACCTTTGATGGTACACTTACATTTTTTGTACCTTGATGAATGAATCATGTACCTGCATAGTACGTTTATTTCTAACAGTGTACAGTATTCATTGTCAAGATATAATCAAAGTCATTCGGAGTAGTTTGGTCTTTTGTGTAGTTATTACATGAAATGGCTAAGAATCCATTGTCTGAGACATTGAATAATAATATGTTTAAGATAAGGCCTTAGTCTTGAACATTTTTTTCCAAATACATTTCATGGTAAAGCAGGATTATGAGGCCAAAGAAAACATTTTTTTTCAGAATTGCCTCTATTTTACCACAGCCAACATAAAAAAAAAAAAAAAAATAATAATAATAATAATAAGATGACGTTTAGGTTTTGGATAGTAATAAAATGGCTATAGTTTTGTAAACATTGTGATCCCTGCTCTCTATCGCCCTAGTGAAAAGATTCTGCGAATATCTTGAATGAACCATTTCACATCAAACGGCTCTGAATGACTGTTTACATCTCAATGCCTCATTGAATTATGCAGAGTTAGATAAGTGGTGGAACTTCCCTTTAACTAAACATAACCTCATTGGTGATGTTAGTGAACTGATCCTGCCTGCATTTGCACTCACTGTAGTCATGAACATACATGAGGCAGCATTTTAAACTCCTATAACTCGAGTTCAAAAGCTCTTAAAAAATAACAGCAGTGTTGAATGTTTTATGTTGTTCTGTGTTCAGCACATAAATACATTCCTTTATATTAAAAATATTTAATCATTCATAGACTGATTTTGCTGAAATGCTCTGCATTAACCCATTCATTTTGGACTCGCCACTGTCCTGCTCATTTTAGTGCTCTTCCAGCTTTAACACACCCACTTCAACTCAATAATAGCCTATTAAGGAGCGGATCAGGTGTGTTTATGCAGGGGGCCTCCAGTACCAGAGAAACACTTGTTTAGGACACAGTGCACCTATTACTTACTCTGAGCTATATTGTTGACATTCTGTCAGCATAATGTGTAGAAGCAGCCAAATCAAGATATCAAAGAAAAAAAGTGTTTGTTTGGAGGTGTTGATCCGAACCAAATTGATACCTCCTGATTACACATTATTGCCTGCGATAACATATTCAGACACCTAAAAACCCAAGTCCAAAAAAAGCTAGAGCAGTAGGTAGCATGCTAATAAAAAAATGGACAGCAGTGATTTATAAATATGTTTTGACCTGTTTTCAGTTAAAAACAATACAAAGACAAGATGTTTCAACCAGTTAACATTGTTTTGTATATGCTTACTCCAATTTGATGCCTGCAAAAGTTGAATTGGGTACATTTACTATTGTATTACATCACCTTTCCTTTTAACAGCATTCAGTGGTCATTTAAGAACAGAGGGCATCGATAATTGTAGTGATAAAAGTAGATTTAAGCAGCGCAACAGTCTAGGGTCTTTGTTGTTGTATATTGTGATACCAGTGTGTGAGACATTTCCAATGGAAGACAGGCCAGTCTAGCACCTGCAATCTGCACCATGTGGCTGTAGTACATGCAGAATGTGGCTTGGCATTGTCTTGCCAAAACAAAAACAGATGTCTCTGGGAAAATATTTGCACTAGATGGCAACGTATTGCTCTAAAATTTGTATGTACCCTTCAGCATCAATGATGTCTTCACAGTTCTGCAAGTTATCCATTCCATTGGCACAAACACACACCCTGTACCATAACAGACATTGGCTTTTGAGCTTTGAGAACACATCCTCACTCATAGAGGACTACGCCCAAGAATGATGGTTCAGTTCAGTTCAGAAAACTTTATTAGTCCAAAACAGGGTGACTGTACATATATACACACACTTACATACTTAAAAAAAAACCTTACATATGTCAGACACCAAATACACATACATAGATAAATACATAAATAAATAAATGCACAGAGACAACAAATATAACAATCATTTTGACTATTATCTGCATTTATTAGCTTGATAACAGAAGGAATAAAAGACTTAGTATAGTGATTTGTTCTATTGAAGGGTGATAATTCCTTTTGCTTTCTGAGCCACTTGTTTCTCCCACAAGTGGCTTAGAAAGATGGCATCCCAAGCATGATTGCATCAACTGTTTGAGATGTTCAGAATACTTCACAATGTTCCTGGTCTTAAATAGCCCATGCCCCGACTTTTTTGGAATGTGTTGTACGCATCAGTTCTAGAATGAGCAATGTATTTGTATATATCCTGACTTTGTAGTTTGTACTAGTACTGTTGTTTGCATTTAAATAAAGGTCAAAGTGAATTCATTCAAAAAGTGAAAGTCATTTCCTTCTGTTTTTATTTCCATTTTGACTACTGTCCAAACATTTTTGGAATTGGGTTTGTATAAATACATTCTAAAAACTGCATTAAATGGCACATGGCGGCTAAAAGCATACAAATCACTAAATCACTTAATTATTTAGTCCGTGGAAGATGGTGTGCCATGAGCTACACCATCTAACATTGTCGTGATCTCAAAAATGATTAGTAGTTACATATCTGTGTTTGATATGGTTAATCAGTTTTAACTTCACGTTACGTTACCTGAGCCCTGCTAACATTCTGATGTGCTGCTGTCAGAGCAAAACCTCCGAAATGGTAACTATACAGGAGAAGTAAAAAACACACTTTATTTATAATGTAATTTGGTGGAATCATTCAAATCAATTAATACCTTTCATTTTAGAAGAAATGCTGGACAAACTTTTGAACGGATAATTTATAATTAGCACAGAGCTGTAGTGGGTAACTTACCATAGCAAGATTAAGAGAAAGATTTAGTGATATGTATTTTAAACCATTTCAAGTAAAAGGAGAAGACATTGAATCAGAATTCAAGAAGAAAGATGGTCAGTTTTAATGGAAAATGTGCTATTTAGAATTGCATGAACATAAACACCTCAGGTGTCTCTCCTGACTTGTACAGACTAAGCAGTTATACATTTATACTAATTTTATGTAAATTATACAAACTATGCAGATAACTGCTGGTCCAACATTACATAAATAAACTCTTATAATGGAGACTTGAATCAGCTCACAGACATAACTAAGCATAGTTTCACTGGTTGAGTCCAAAGATGTTGTCCATCATGTGTATCCTAATGACACCTGTAACAGTCACTCATTCAGAGCCTCAAAGGTTCCCAAAAATCTCCATAAAGTCAGCTTTCAACCAGTTCCACTATCATAGGCCATACTACAAGTCCTTATCTGATATCACAATAACCTTCTCAAGGAACAGTTGCTCTATGATATCCATTAAAAGAAGAAACACCACACAAACATACCACAAACCTTGTGACACAAGTCACAATAAAAGATAGACTGGACATTGATACTGACCCAACATCATCAGAAACCAAATGTTGTAGCAAGTGAGGGATTATGTGACTTCGCATCACTTGTCTAGACTCAGAAACCATCCAAATGTAGTATTACTCAACACTTTCAGATCCAAAACACACTCTTTCAGGTCTATCCATTCATGTGTGAGTAACAACAAATGGTCACGGGGACCCTAGACATTAAACAAAGCATCACAACTTTACGCCTAGACATCTTCCTGCCATCGTCAATACTACGGCCCAATCTACGCACCTCTCCTGTGGTTTTGATCTAGTGATGTGAGAAACAGAGGAATGGGCAATAACTATCCTTGTGCTGTGAGAAGTCATTCAGTGGGTGTTGGGTGTGGGGGTAGTAGAGTTTTCTTAACTTGAGGGTTTATCTGTTGACGTGATAACAGATTTTTCGACTCTGACACAACAGATAAACCTGGTAATGAACTGCTGTGATGCATGGGGTGTGCTCAACCTGCAAAATACAAGAGGTCCCGGGGGGTCCACAACCCCCTAATTAACTTCTCGGACCCCCTGAATATCTCAAAGTGAAAATTCTGTCTGTTGTTTGGTAGAAAGAATGAATTGTTACTCATTTACCAACGGAAAACAACAGAGGAGATGTGTATGATCTCAATCAAAGCATGGAACACTACATTAAGAAACCACAAAAGAGTATTTCAGAAAGAATTGTTAAACAAAACATGTTGTTGCCATTGAATCTAGCATGAGCTCCACTATGGCGATCGAGTTAGGAGCCAGACTACCCGAGCAGCCAGTCGACACGGGACCCCCAGAATAACAGAAGGTATTTTGCACACTGGGTGTGTTTGAGCAGGAAAACCACTGACCTGTGCATTAATCTGAGTTCCTCACCCTACATTTTAAAATACCTTGAAGACAGACAGAAACCCCCACAAGGCATAAAGCAGGCCAGGACTGGACCTTCTTGCAATAAAGACATATTTGCTAATTTTAGCCTTATAGCTTGTAGTGGACATACTATGATGACTCTGTCATGGGTGATCCATTCTTTCCTTTATTTCAGTGATCTCAAGAGTTAGTTTATATGCAGCTACAATAAGATGCTGGGCATCCTAGCAGTACAGTCTGTCTTCTGTATTCAGCAACTGTAGCTAACAGAAAAAAGGAATCAAAACACCTCAGCGCCAAAAATCCACCCCAAAGCAGCTGTGGTTTTCTAATGTTTCTCTCACCTTCCTTCGTCACCAGGGGGTTTCCAACTGTTTAAGGTGGAAGATCTCGCTCTAGAGACCACTGGGGAGATGTAACTAAGTTGTTTTTTCTTATTTTATTTAGGCCACATTTTTTAGGAATGTGTAGGTGTATTTGACCGCTAAATTGGAAGTGAAATCAGATTAGTTTGAATAAGTTAATGCTGTTGTGCATGTATATAGTACTGTGCAAAGGTCTTAGGCACCCAAGACACATTTTCAAAATCTATTTATTTGTGTAGCTTGTGTTCATTTGCTGAAAAAAGTGTTAACATTTGAATAAGCATAATTTATAGAATATTGAGTAATGTTTGGGTTTGTTTACCTATTTCCAAACCTCTCCTTGAGGAAGCCCAGGATTATATGCAGTTAAAAAGCAGCTCCTGGTTGGACCAATCAGTGCTTCAGTAAATTGTGCTCACGATGTAATTGATGATATTAACAAGTCTCTGTGGCAGCTGTGAAGGTGTCAAGGAAAAATATGGACCCAAGAAATTCTTGTTACTTTTTTTATTGTTTTTATGTTTATTTGAATTATGAATATGACTTTATTCTAATTTATATTGTGATATATTCACTGCTGAGATAAATTGTTTAAAATGTGTATAGATGCCTAAATCTTTCACACAGTATTGTATATGTGTATATCTGGCAGTAAAACAGATATAAAGTAAGGTATGGCGTCACACAAAGTAACCACATTCACCGTGAGAGTAATTAATTATATTACTTTTAACCTGAGAGCTGAGCTGAGCGAGAGAGAGCGAGAGAAGGCGCCGAGTTGACCGAGAAAACTGAACAGCTGGCACTGGTTTTAGAGCGGGTTGACGGTCAGATATGAAATCTAAAATGTTATGGGAAGTCAGAAACCAAAACGTGAACAACAGTGTAGAGATTAACACGAAGAAACCAACCAACGTCCATTAAAGAGAAGCGAAAGCTGGACGGCAGGCCGCGCCACCTCTTCCACGGTTGCCTAGCTCGTGACGTCACTGGAGCGGCAACAAGCTCGTCTCGCTCGTCTTATTGGTCACCGCGGTTCGGTGCTCTGCTCTGATTGGTCGGCGGCCGCCAGACGCGAACTACTTCTTCTTGATGCAGAAGCCATTTTGCTGTAAGTGGGATAGAGAAGGAGGAGAGAGAGAGGAGACGAAAGGAGCGTAAACAGCTGTTAGTTTCGAGTCGTCGAGGTCGTTTCCACGTTGTGAAAATATCATCTTCACTTGGAGTACAGTACAAACAGCCAGCCTGTATTAAGCAACGAGCGTTCGCCATCAAAACCCCGAGGAAGTCGGTAGGTCGAGATGCGTTCGTCTCCCGTTGTGTTGGTTAACAAAGTCTGCCGTCGCCATGTTGGGAGCAAGTTCTTTGTTTTGGTCTGAAGCCAGAATGCATGACCTAGATTTTTCTTTCTTTTGGCTGTTTTTTTGTATCTTAAGTATATTATATCCTTCCATCCCTTTTGGATTTTAATATTTCGAACGCATTAGATTGGGACTATGGTGGCTTATATTAATCAATTGCGTCGTTCAGGTGAAGTCCGCTCCATTTCCTCTTCAGATTAGCTGCCTATGTAACTTGAATTGAGTAACAGAAAAAAAAAAAAGCAGCTTTTCATCAAAAATTAAGAGAATTACTGAAGGGGTTAGCGTTAACTGGCTGATTTTTAATTTTTTATTTTTTTTTCACTCAAAGAAACGTTTAATGTTTAGCAAATCAGTTATATTCACATAACTGTGCTATCGCGTCAGGTATTATTAGTGTAATTATTGCAGAAAAATAGTCAGAAATACTGACACTTCCACATTTGCCTTTGCAGACCAGTGGCTTCCCAGTGCGCCGTGTGCCGGGGTGAACTGATGTTCAACTCGGCTTCACGACAAAACATCGCTCGCTGGCACATGAAAACCTCGGACACTGTGGGCCTAAAGCGTGCAGTGAGAAGTAGAGCTGCTACTTCGAGGACCTGGAGCCCTATTGGGGAGGAGAAATTAAGAAATAAAGATATCTACGCAGTCATCTTCAACACAAAGAGGTAGGTCTCCACTTCTCCTGAAAACGAGCAGGGGGATGGGCTGAGGCCGCTCTGCAAGGAGCTCTTTGTTATTGCCAAGCCAGGGGAACTTGGCCAGGTTTATCTCCCATAACTTCATCATCTCGCTTTTAGACTTATTTTGATTAGCTGGCACTGTAGTACTTTTTTTTTTTTTTTGCCCTTTTCATTCTTGACCATTAGAGACACAAGCTGGTGTGTAGTGTTAACATTACATTAACAGCATTTGCCAGACGCTCTTATCCAGAGCGACTTGCAATGTGATCATTTTACACAGGTAGGTGAAGGTGTTATTTTGAGTCTTGCCCAGGGACTCTTATTGTTATAGTATAGGATGCCTGCCCAGGCAGGGGATTGAACCCCAGTCTTCAGCGTAGAAGGCAGAGTGTTACCCACTATACTATACCAACCACAGGGTAGTATTTGCCCCCCCCCCCCCCCCCCCCCCCCCCCTTTTTTTTTTAAGATTAAGTGATCCTTATTGGTCCCAATGGGGAAATTTCACCTCCACATTTAACCCATCCATGAAGTGGAACACCGGTTCGATTCCCAGCACCGACAGTATATGACAGAGGTGTCCTTGAGCAAGACTCCTAACGCCGAACTTCTCCCCGGGCACTGTGGATAGGGCTGCCCACCACTCCGGGCAAGTGTGCTCACTGCCCCCTAGTGTGTGTGTGTGTGTGTGTGTGTGTGTGTGTGTTCACTAGTGTCTATGTGGTGTTTCATGCAATGGATGGGTTAAATGGTGGTTTTTGTGGAAGAAGTGGACATGATCTTGGCTGCTCTTGGTTCCTTATTCCCCCTATGATCTGCTGTTCATGTTTGTGTTGCAGCTTGTTTTCCACTTTTGTAATCATTGTTCTTTCTTCCTCTAGGTGACATCCAGTGTGAGCAGTATGGGAGGAGGTGAAAGATACAACATTCCAGCACTCGATCCTGATCACTCTTTGTCCAAAAAGAACCAACAGGTTGGCAGGGCCAAGCAAAGGAGCCGTAACCAAAATGGAGGAGTGCTTGCAGCATCCTCTGGATCCCCGGCAGGGCCCCTCATCCACGGCCATCGCAGGAGCGACAAGGGTAGCGGTTATTCGTGGTCTCCTGAGGCGCGGCAGGCCGTGTCCGCGGAGAAGAATGGGTCAGTTCGTTTTGCCACACCGTACGACCAAAATTGGGAGGGAGCCGTGTCTCATCTGAACAACCTCTTGGCAGCTCAGTGTGGCCACAGTTATGCAGGAGCCAAGTTCAGTGACCCCCCATCGCCTAGCGTTCTGCCCAAACCTCCCAGCCACTGGGTGTCTCTACCCATGGTTCCTTGCGATCGCCGTGAGATGATGGCCTTTCAGTTAAAGAGCCTTCTTAAGGTTCAAGCGTGAAAATGAACCTCAGTGCTATGAGGCTCCACTTTGGCCTGTTGCCCTCCTGGAAAGCTGCTGAGCTGCAATGCGTCTTTATTTTTCAAAAAACAAAAAGCAGTTTTAAATTTATTTTAAGACGACCATTTTACAGATTTTTAATTCGGAGCTCGTTTCCTAGACCTAGATTAAGGTGAAATCCTGGAGTTTCCATTCATATGAAATTTCAGCTGAGGTCTAGACTTAATCTTCTTCTAAGAAGCTGACTCTATGAGCTGGTTCCTGTGGCCAGGTTAAGCCTAAATCTGGTCTAAAGGCTTTTTTTAGTGGTGACTCACCATTTGTATGCAGCTTTAGTCCAAGATTAAGCTTAGTTTTGTCCAGAGAGCCAGCTCTTATCCTCAGAGGTGTTGAGCTGTTGCAGCCTTGCAGGTGGGACAGCTCTGGTGGAGCCGTACGCCTTGGACGATTTGATGAACTGGATATCCTTCTCGTTTGTTTTGTTTTTTTTTTTTTATTATGGCCGTTAACGACTATGCGGTTACACATGGCTAGTTTAACTATGCTTTGGTCTCTGAACAGTTTTATTTTCCAAATAGAGGCTTCTTGGGAGACCTTAGCATGAGGTTTTAATCATGTCAGCTATGCAGAAGCCTCTTGGTCCTAAAGCATGTCAGGATTTATAGCCTACTGATCATTGGATTAGAGGATGCCTCATCTCTGGTGTCTCTGTTTTTGGGGGTGAAGAATATGCTGCTTGACCTTGCTCTGAAGATACCAGAGCAACTGAATGTGGAAGAACAAGCTGTTGTGTTTCAAGACAGACTGATGGGGTTAATTGTGGCACACAGACCTTTTGTATTTTCAACTCCTGTACTTTTTTAAAATTGCGCTGTGCGCACTGCACTATGGGTGTTGAAACTTCAACATGGTTTGCAAGTCCCACTGTAGCATAAGCCCTGTTGCGTTGGGTTATCAATCATAAGTGTTTACTAGAGCAGTGTAGTTTTTATTTTTTATCACGTGGTCACAAGTGCCATATATACCATAGCAGGTAAAGCATTATGCTTATTTCTTGGGAAATGATTCGTATACAATCAGTAATATTTATTTTAATAAGCTGAGCTCAACACTTCCCTGTACAACACGGACATGGCAAATTGCAGAGGAGGTCCAAGCTGCAGAGATGCAGGGATGTAGATATTGGGTTTTCCCAGGTCTTGCTTCATGGCCTTGTTCGCTGTGCGCCGTGTTGTGAGATGATGGTGTCTTGTAGCACTGTGGGACACAAGTGTGGAAGTGTTTACGTTCTCCAAAAGATAAGGTCTTAACCTGAAGCCTGCCAAAATCATACAGATTCTTCCCTTTCATACTTGATGTCCACCTTGCACTGTTGTTAAATGGTGTTCAGAAGTTGCAGACAGTGTTCTTCCTATGGCCGGTATGTAATGTAACGACCCCCCCGCCTCCCCCCTGAGTTATTTCTGCTTGTAAGCGTGTTAAACAGCGTGTGGAAGTGTTGGCACCTCTCTTGCGCAAGAGTATTAACGGCCATCTAACGGAAAGACAACAAAACAAAGCCAGAGACTCAGATATGTGACGGAGCTGTGTAAATACTGAAATGTATAAACTATTGTAGCATATTGTACATTGTGCAGGGTCGTTTTAAACCTGCTGATAAAGTATTTTTAGTAATAACACTGAATGTAAGCCATGCTGAAGACGTGGCTTGACGTTAAGATGCTGAAAATATTTTTGTTTAAAAAAAAATAAAAATAAAATATTTGCCTACGGCACGTGGAAACCCCTGCACTGTGCGACCTCTGCCAGTGATCTTGCACATAATGCGTTTATTTTTTATAATGCACAGTATAGAGGGAGAAAACCAGCTTTAAGTGCAAATTTAAAAAAAAAAAAAAGAAAATTAAATTTAAAGTTTTAAAGCGACTTTACACCGCCACACAATCTTATTCCAAACAGACTACAGGTTAGGCACTTTTATATTAACGATCATTCTGGTGACTTTTTCCCACCAACTCTTTCTCTTCCCCATAATTTAAATTTTCCCCATTTGTTCACTGTTTTCACTTCAATTCAACATCTTTGTCTTTACCTCTTGCCAGGCAGCAGCTGTTTTGTGTCCAAGCCTCAGTCTTTCCTCTGCAGACTGATGCTTTAGATACAGCATGCTGTACATTTCCAGTTTCATTTCTCTTCCTTGCACCAGTATTTTTCTGATTTGTGTGTGTTAAAGTCTAAAATTAATTGGGTTTTAATTTGTCCCAACATCAAGTGTCACTGTGAAAAAGAAAGTATTTGCCCGTTTTATTGTGATTGACTTGTACTAAAGTTTATGACAGCACTGTGTAATTTGGCCTAAAAAAAAAAAAAACTAATAAATCCCCTTCCCTTCCCCCCCAAAACCTTGTGTATGTCTTACTTTATCCAAAGTGCTCTTACGATGTCCCAACGTAACGTTTGGAAAGGCTTGATGTAATCCAGGGGTTAACATGGTCTTGCTTCACTGTTTTGTATGTTTTTGAGTGCAATTTGTAATGAGTTGCCTTCATGCCATTTAGTGTTTTGCAGGGCAAGATGGGGTCTAATCTTGCCTAGTTAAAAAGTTGTGTGTATGTGTGTGTGTGTGGTGCCCTCTGGATGCCAATTCAAACCAGCTTTTCATGCCATCATAAGGCTTACTGCTGTTTACATATGCACAAGATCATTTACAAACGTTTTTATATTTAGAATATTTTGCTTTGTCTCTGCTTATGAAAGTTCTGGTACAGTTGAAGATGCACATTCTTTCGAAAGTCACTTTTTTGGTGTTTTGTTTTAGGTATTTATTTCAAAGCAGTAGAAACACTGTCCCAAATCCCAATAGATCATCACAGTTCTTAAGGTATATACAGTAGTTCTATAAATTGAATGTGAAGCAAAAAAGCCCAGATGGTGGTATTGGCCATTTCTTCTGCCAACAAAAGTAACTCCCCTTCTGGTGTGCTGCAGAGTAGTAGTGCAGCTTTCTCAATATTTGCCAGATCAAACTGAAGTTTTTCTTCCAGCTGCTCTGGAAAGCATTGCCTGTTTCACAGCCCGTCTTTTTATTGCTAAATTGCATTGTCTACGCTCTCATAGGGGGAAAAAAAGGTGTGACACTCTCACTGGGGCTCTGGTCATTGTGCTGGTACCCTCAGGGGGAACATAGAGCAAGAATCCACTGAAATTATATGTTGTAAGTTGTACTGACTCCACACACTCCGCCTCGCCTCCAGGCTTTTTACTTCAATGTTCTGATTTAAAACATTTGGTTATAAAAAGATACAAATATCTAGTTTTCCACTAGGAAAACTCAGGTAAGGTGCACCACTGGACCTTAAAACCACTGCTGTACCCTTTGAGGCAACACTTACATTGTTTGTACCTTGATGATTGAATCATGTACCTGCATAGTATGATTATTTCTAACTGTAGGAGATCTACCTTCTGCCAGCTAGTCTGCCATTCCTGCACAGGATAATGAATTCCATTGCCTGGATTAAGTGCATTAGTGTTGGGTAAATGTGAAGCAGCATTGTAGATACAGGTTGGAAGTAAACTTTTGTAGGAAAGTAGATGTCCAGGAGGCTTGGTGGCTGCTGCTATAGGGGCATTAACATGCTTGAAATGTGACCTTTTACTGTCAATATTTTTTTTATCTGGCTGTAATTCTGTATGACTATTCATGAGGTTCAGCTTAATTTTGGACACCAGGTGTTTCACAAAGACAGTTATGATTTGCTTTATTTAATGTATGCAAAAAAAATTACAGATGTTGTTGCGTCTCAATGCAAAACTTTCCTGACAGAACCTTTCCTGAGGTGTTTTACAGGCCTGTCCAGTAGTTCGTGGCACCTTGTGTTCTTAGAAACTTGTGTTAAGGAACTCTGGATAAAAGTCTGAACAAAACTTTTCACAGCTGGTGTAAAAAGGCCTACATAATCTGGCATACATGAAGCATGCATGGTGTCTGATTTTGGCAGTACTGCTCTCAAAGTTGTGGAAAAGCAGTAATAGGAGCCATAAAAAAAGTTAAGATGTGAACTTTAGATTATGGCTTTTATGTAGCTCTTATTACCCTTTCAACAGACTCTTTTAACAGATGCTGTTGTAAAACATCGAAGGCAGTGTAAAAAAGATGAAGCAAAACCCAGTAGCAATGTGGAAATGCGTTCTGATGCCTGCGGTGTTATTAAGGTAGGATGGATCACATGCAACTGAATACCATTTGCCATCATGGTCTATGCTATTCGTCAATACCGTGCAGTTTAAGTTTACTTCAGGCTGACCAGTCGCCCAGTTTCTATAGGCAGAGCGTCCTCCGTCAGTCCACTCCCAGTCATCACACAGCAGGCCGATCCAGAAGGACGTGTTCCTCGTCATCGCTGATGTCTTCACTGCTTCGTTCTGGTTCTGATCTCTGATGCTGACCAGGTCAGTGTAGCTCTTCCTGCAGTACCTCTGAGCTTCATACCAGCTCATGGGGTCAAGGATTAAATGGTAGTTGAGGATGAGGTCAGTATCTGTGGAGGTGAAAGAATGATCACATTCATTCAGAATAAGAGTCACAAGAAATGAGAACTAGTCACAAGTGAATTACGAGTATCAACATACCTTCATTAAAGTCGACTATTAAAACATAATTGGTTAAATTTACTTTCTTAATGACTCAGAAATGACTTGCAGCAGAGCCTGATGGACATTGATATGCTTTTTTTCCTTCTGTCAGTGTTTTTATAGCAGTTTGGGATCAATGGAATTCTCTGCATCAAATCAGGCATAGCAC
This sequence comes from Pygocentrus nattereri, assembly GCF_015220715.1. Taxonomy (NCBI): domain Eukaryota; kingdom Metazoa; phylum Chordata; class Actinopteri; order Characiformes; family Serrasalmidae; genus Pygocentrus; species Pygocentrus nattereri. Next base: position 27,131,759 of record NC_051229.1, read on the forward strand.
CAGAACTACACTCACTGGCCACTTTATTAGGTACACCTTGCTAGTAAAAGGTTGGACCACCTTTTGCCTTCAGAACTGCCTTAATTCTTCGTGGCATACTTTCAACAAAGTGTTGGAAACATTCCTCAGAGATTTTGGTTGGTTATTTGAGTTACTGTTGCCTTTCTATCATCTAGAACCAGTCTGCCCATTCTCCTCTGACCTCTCACATCAACAAGGAATTTTCGTCCACACAACTGCCGCTCACTGGATATTTTCTCCTTTTGGACCATTCTCTGTAAACCCTAGAGATGGCTGTGTGTGAAGATCCCACTAGATCAGCAGTTTCTGAAATACTTAGACCAGCCTGTCTGGCACCAACAACCATGCCACGTTCAAAGTCACTTAAATCACCTTTCTTCCCCGTTCTGATGCTCGGTCAGCAAGTTGTCTTGACCACCTCTACATGCCTAAATGCATTGAGTTGGTGATTGGCTATTTGTGATAACAAGCAACAGAACTGAACTGAATAAATAAAGTGGCCTAATAAAGTGGCCAGTGAGTGTAAGTCATGTGAGGACAATAAAAAAAAAACAGAAACAGAAGGGCTGGGGAAGTGTAGCAGTGTCTATAGTAGCTCTGTCCAAAAGAACCTCCTATTCCACACAGCATCAACTAGAGAGTAGTTTATCACCCCAAACACTGAGGACCTTACCAGGGGATAAAGGGAAAGCTCTCAGGAACCTGCCACTAGGAGGGGCTCAAGAGGCTGAGCATCATGTTCAGAAAGCATGACATGTACCCCAAATATAATACCCAAACTCTATATATTATTCCATTGTCATACTTTAGGTAAAATAGAGTGAAGTGTATACCCATATGCACAAATCAAAGAATTAATTTCACTTCATTTAGCACTGTAAACTGGTAGCCACCATAACCTGGTTGGATGTTCAATCAAATTAAACACACTGCACGTAATACAGTAATGTAAAAGTCCTATAGATAGCAGATAATAGCACCCAGGGGTAAGATAATTGGGTGGTGGGGAATTGCCCCACTGAATGACTCCCTGACGCCCCACCTGCTCTGCATTTTTGGCCCTTAATAATTCTTGTTACTCAGATTAGCCATCAAAACAATTGTTAGATTACTTGATTAATGCCCTGCGACGGACTGGCGACCTGTCCAGGGTGTTTCCTCCCTTCCGCCTAATGACACCTGGGGTAGGCATTAGCTCCCCCCCGTGACCCAGAAGGATAAGCAGCTTTGAAATTGTGTGCATGTGTGTGTACTTCATTAATCATAAAACAGATCATTAGATTACTTGATTATTAATGTAATAATAACATGACTTTGTATTGTAGTTACCATGCTTATAGCACATGGAATTTCTTTTCTCTGTGCAATTAAGACTTTCCCATGAACCATCAGTCTTCATAGCAGCACAGCAGGACCCTGACCCACAGGCCCCTGTCAGATTACTGAATGTGACATCATCTCCATTAGACCATTTATCACTGGACTGACCGCGACAGAGCCCAAGCCAGGCTTTTTTGCCACTTTCAATCTTCAAAGCCAGCTCAGCATTGTCATTGTCACTGTACACAATGATATGGTTAGTGTCGTTTGTTATGCAAGGTGCCTGAGCCTCAGTCATGTAAACAATTTTCTTCTCACTGATATTGAGACCATCCGGCACTGTAGGTGGAACATCTGCAGAAGAATATTCTCATGTAATTAATGTTCAGAATATTAATGACGTGAAGGCAGTGAGGTAATGTTAAAGTAATGAGGTGTGTGAATGTGTTTTGATACCTGTGGTATTTATAAAATAGCACAAAGCAGACTCAGCATTACTACATGGCACTGAATACCATTTCCCACATTCACTTGTAGTATTCATCATTACTACACAGTCTGATGATGATGGTCGAGGCTGATCAGTTGCCCAGTTTCTGTAGGCAGAGCGTCCTCCATCAGTCCACTTCCATTCATCACGCAGCAGGCCGATCCAGATGGATACGCTGCTGGTCAGCCCTTCTGTCTTCACTGCTTCATTCTGGTTCTGATCTCTGATGCTGACCAGGTCAGTGTAGTTCTTCCTGCAGTAACTCTGAGCTTCATACCAGCTCATATTCCCAGAGATTATATAATAATTGGTTTCTTTACCAACATCTGTGGAGGAAAATGGACTGATGTTGAATCAGAGGTTCTGAATGAACAACTCATAGCTAACAGTTCCATTTAACAATGTCAATTACCTTGTTTATAGCACATGAAATGTCTTTTCTCTATGCAGTTTAGACTTTCCCATGAACCATCAGCCTTCATAGCAGCGCAGCAGGACCCTGACCCACAGACCCCGGTCAGATTACTGAATGTAACATCATCTCCATTAGACCATTTATCACTGGACTGATGTCGATAAAGGCCAATCCATGCCTTTCGTTTTATTTTGAGAAACTGAGCCAGATTGGCATTGTCTTCATTGTTGTACACACTGGCGAGGTCATTGTATTTTTTTTTGCAGGCCACCTGAGCCTCAGCCATGCTCACAATCTGTGGCTCAATTATAAATAATGTTCGTAGATGGGCTGTGGCAGAAAAGGCTGTGGAAAAATACTCTGTTGTTAAAATCTAAGAGTGATTGTTCACAGTATGTCCAAAAATATCCAGATACCTCTTCTAATTAGTGACATCGGCTGCTTTAAGATGCACCCACTGTGTTCAACTGTGCACACACAGTTTGTATAATCTCCATAGAAAAGCATTATAAATAGAATGGGATGCTCTAAAGTAGAGCTCGTCAGTCTGCTACAGTAAAGGAAGCTGACTTGTGTGGGATGTAAAAATGTTATGGTAAATGTACATTTAAACCAAAAATCCTCTCTTTGTAACCATTTTGGGTTGCAAAGAGCTAATGCTACTGCTAGGAAGTATAACTAACACTTCAAATGATTGTTGTGATGGAGAGAACAGACTAGTCAGCAGAAATGGCTTGTCAGATGAGCCAGAACTTGTTAACTAAATAGAATGGCTTCTTTTATCTGTTTTCGTGTCCCTGTTATGTTCATGATTTTGTTCGACAACTGAAGTTACACTAATGGCTCGGTTGTATTGATCAACCTGTAGATTGTCTTGTGTCCATATAATTATGACTTTATCATTAAATACATTTTAAAACTCCAGTAAAAGATATATTTATAAAAACTATTTATAAAATATTTATCAATTAAATTTATAACATAAACTGAAGAAACTCATCAAAGTATTGTGCTTTTTTCAAACTTCCAATTTAAAACACACTCTATTTCCAAAAGTATTCCATTGTCTGAGTTCACACATATATGAACTTGAGTGACCTCCCATTCTTAATCTATAAGGTTTAATATGCAGCTATAATTCATCCCAAAGGTGTTCTGTCGGGTTGAGGTCAGGACTCTGTGCAGGCCAGTCAAGTTCTTCCACACAAACTCACTCAACCATGTCTTTATAGACCCATTTTGTGCACTGGTGCACAGTCATGTTGGAACAGGAAGGGACTGTCCCCAAACTGTTCCCACAAACTTGGGGGCATGAAATTGTCCTAAATCTCTTGGTGCTGAAGCATTAAGTTCCTTTCACTGGAACTTAAGGGGCCGAGCCCAATTCCTGAAAAACAACCCACACTATAATCCCCCTCCACCAAACTTTACACTCGGCAAAATGCAGTCAGACAAGTACCATTCTCCTGGCCACTGCCAAACCCAGACTCATCCATCGGATTGCCAGATGGAGAAGCGTGATTGGTCACTCCAGAGAACCCATCTCCACTGCTCTAGAGTTCAGTTGCGGCGCTTTACACCACTGCATTCCACGCTTTGCATTGCGCTTGGTGATGTAAGGCTTGGACGCAGCTGCTCGGCCATGGACAACCATTCCATGAAGCTCTCTATACTGTTCTTGACCTAATCTGAAGGCCACATGAAGTTTGGAGGTCTGTAGTGATTGACTCTGCAGAAAGTTGGCAACCTCTGTGCACTATGCCCCTCAGCATCCGCTGACCCCGCTCAGTCATTTTACGTGGCCGAACACTTCATGGCTGAGTTGCTGTCGTTCCCAATTGCTTCTACTTTGTTACAATACCACTGACATTCGACTGTGGAATATTTAGTAGTGAGGAAATTTCACGACTGGACTTGCTGCACAGGTAACATCTGATCTCGGTACCATGCAGGAATTCACTGAGCTCCTGACAGCGACCCATTCTTTCACTAATGTTTGTAGAAGCTGTCTGCAGGCCTAGGTGCTTGGATTTATACATCTGTGGCCATGGAAGTGATTGGAACACCTGCATTATTTGCATGGGTGAGTGGATGGGATACATTTGGAAATATAGTGTATTACAGCCAGTAATAGCAACTTCCAAAGAAAAACTCCCATCTAGCATCTCCTCTACAGAAATGTATGCCATCTTACAACATTGATTACACAATGAAGACTACATCCTTCAATAAAGTGAAGAAACTGATAAATAATATTTGCACTTGTTTGTTTCTTCAGGAAACTGTTCAATATAAAATATATAGTGGGGTCAAACATTCTGAGACCACTGGTGAAAATGCCTTTTTTTTGTGTTCCTTTCTAAATTGTGCATCAGTTTTTCATTCGAGATGATATCAGCATAACAATTTGACTGAAAAGTAGAATCTTTAAATCTTTACATGTTTTACAAAATTTCTTAGTCTTACTATATGTTGCATTAATGACCGTATGCACACAAACTGGCATGGACTCTCTGAGTTAAGATCAGTTCCACCTAAGAGTCGTCTGTACACAAGCTTCAGTGGAAGGAATAAGACAAAAATAAAATAAAATAAAAATCTGACCTTTTTGCACAAAGGCCTCAACGTGGTCAGTTTCAGAACTGTGCTTCACTTTTAATATTTCTTTTCTTCTTCATTTTAATTGTGACAACTTCATTTTGTCCTTTTCAAGATTCTAAAACTTTGTTGTTTATTCCAGGTTCAAGCAAGCAAACAAATAACCCAAAGAAAAAGCTTTTTGGTTACATCTGATAAAAAATAATCATACAAAATTATTTATTATTATTAAGTAAATAACTTTTGTGCTGTATTACATGCTCATTTTTCATACAGCATTTAATACTTTGATATTAAACCTAATGAACATTGTTATTACAATCAAAGCATTGCTTCAAATATTTAATATTTTTATGTACTGTAAGAGCTAAGAATTTGAAACTGTTCATTGGATGCTAAAACAACTGGACCTTGTGAAAGATCAAAGAAATGAAGAGAATGTTTATTCTGCTTAAATGATTGTCATTTATCTTTTGCACCCAGATACCAAAACAGTGAATTGAAGTTTTGTTACCAGATGCGTCCAGGAGAGGGCGCCGTCTGCCCGCGTATTAAAGTTTAACATCTCTTGATTGGAAGAAACACGAAGCTCATCACATTACCCTTTTGCATCATCTGGAGGTGTCTAATTTAAAAGCACTCACTCTAATATTTGACCTGTATGGTTCTTGTGTGTCTTGCAACTAAAACAGCAGCTTCCATTTTCGTGGACTTTGATTGATCAACATTAGAAAGTTTAGATTAACAATATAGGGTTGGTGTGCCAGACTGGGATTAAGCCTAGACTCCACTATATGAGTGGAGAGGCACCATTAAAGCACAATCATCTTCCAGAGCCAGTTTTAATCCCTGTCTGGGAAACGGATCCACAATGTTTAGAGCCAAGGGGTTTAAAAGCTTACCTGAGAGGAGAAGTAAGAGTTGGACGATCACCATGGCAACTCCAAATACACACACCTGTGCTGAAAAAGATTGACATACAAACTTAAGAACGATGGTTCTTAAAGGGTTCTTTAATAAAGACAGTGATTCTTTTTAGAACCATTAGTTCTGCATTTCATGCTTTTGTGACTCTTTTCATGGTCAAATGCTACTTTAGATTGAAGGGGATATGTTGTATAGCCTGTATATAGAACTTTTTTGCTTTTTGAAAATGGTTCTAAATGGCACCAAACCGGCTTGTTCTGTTGTTACAAGTTTGACAATGTAACAAAAGCCGAACTGTATAGAAATGTTTCATGCTTTAATTGTTCTTTGCATGGTGAGATGGTTCTTCAGAATGATGGGAATGTCCTATACAGAACCTTTTTTAGAAAATAGTTCTATACAGCACCAAATAGACTTCATTTATGGTCACAAGCTTGACATCGTAACAGAAGCGGAATACGTTTTGAACCATTTCACCATGCCAAGAGCTAATTAAGCATGATGTTCATGGTTCTGTATAGAATTATTACCTTTACTAATTTGAAGTAATCCATTACTTTGCATTTGTTCAGTGTAAACATCATAAAGAGTAGCATTAGTAATTCAGGTACTTATCATAAATATATTCTTTGACATGATAAATGTTCTCAAAGCAAGAACATAATTTATCTTTGATGAAGTGAAAACGGCTTAAAGGAGAATAAAGAGATGCCAGATCTTACCTAGTGATGTTTGTTGCTCTGTGCAGATTGATGATCAATGCTCTTTTCTCATAATGTCAGAAGTCTAACATGGACATTCGTGCCTACAGGATAAACAAATCTGTCGCACCAGAATATGCAGAGCATGCACCACTACAGTGAAGAAGAAGCGACTCAAGTCCAAACAGGAAAATGCTGATTGATGTCTACCTAATGATTTTCAAATCAACAGACCTGAACAGTGGAAGGAAACACTTCATCTGTATTCCGTATTAATCACACTCTCCCGTTTGTTTGTCCTTTATGATGGGGATGTACATCTGGACTGTGTTATTGAATTAGTCAAATCATCTCCATGCTGCCTTTGTGGCCTTTGCACCTTGTAAATGTGCTGGAAGACAATGGAATGGATGAGATTGACAATGATCCCTAAACCCCTTTCAAAACTTGTAGGGTAGTGACTGATTGCTTGATAGCCAGCCTGCTGATGTCAGTCAGTCACCGTGAGCTATGTTACCTTGACATCCACCTTGAGTGGACACTGGACTTCTCTGACATTTGAGACTAGATAACATCGTATAAGAACAGCTTAGTTCAGTATTTCTGTGACAAGCTTTTGGCATTTTGTTTGGCTTCTGTAGCCTGTCATGTTAAAAGGCTACAATGGTTCAGATTCCTACTTGTTTGGTAGTTACTCAATTGCAGTTGCAATGAAAGTGCTATTAGGATATGTTTTATGTGGTTCTGTTCCTATAATTTTTGAACAAATGTATGTATTTGGCATACTGTCTGTGGAAAATGTGAAGCATTTTCACTACAGCATCAACTGCAGACATGCAGTGGGCTGATATTAAAGACTCAGCCCTCATACATCAGGCACCATCATCACCAAACATGTACATTCAGTATTAGTCCCATAACAAGAGGGCCGATGATGTTTTCACCCCTGATGGGATTTTCAGAGGAAATGGAAGAAATCTATACTACCAAGTCCTCAGACGGGCATTTCCACCTCCTAAACACTGGCCAGTCATACCTTCTATTTGACAGCGCACTTTGGCCCCTACCACAGTAACAGCAGCAAACACAACTGTCATCTCTTCAGGAAGCACATTGCACTGCATGTTCAGTCTATAAAGCTGATAATGGCAAAGTCTTCAGTGTCTCCATTGTAGTTGTGATTATATTCACAAAAGTTTACAAAACAAGCTGGAGCCCACAGCGCCTGTAGCTCATCATATTCCTGTCCTGATTGGAAACAGAATGAACAGAGCTCATTTAAGTTGCTCTGTAGGTCAACATATTCCAACAGCTGTTGCTTTACAGCATTTGATTTGAAGCCCAAGTCCACATTTGAGTCCGACACTCCTGAATAAACTGTCACTTACAAACAAATCTTTTATAGTCAAATATCTTATTACTTCACATAAACTAGACTTCATTTTTCTGCCTGAAACCTGGCCAGACTACAGCAGCAGTGCAGCTGCCCTATTTCAATCTATTCCTCCAGACTAGCTCTATGAATGTGTGCAGAGATAATAGAGACGGCAGTGGAATTGTGGCTATTTTTTAAAAGTACGTTTGAGTATGAACAGCCCTTGGAGACCTCTCTTTTAAATACCTCAGTACTGAGCTAAACGGTTCACCACAGATTTTATTACTAACAATTTATAGACCACCCAAGTTGACAATCTAGATGTCTCCTACCTTAATAATTATATGCCTATTTCTAATCTTCCATTCATAGGCAAAATTATGAAAAGGATTTAAATGATATTTGTATGATACAGATGCTGGCAAAATACCTGTGCTGTCATTTCTTAATCTTAGCACTGCATTTGATACAATCAATCATAACATTATTTTAGACTGACTTGAAAACTAGCTAGGGCTTTCCAGAACACCTCTTATCTGGTTTCAATCATATTTGGAAGATAGGAGCTACATCACAAGAGAAATGTTGACATTATGTCATTACCTGGAGTCAGTATATGAGTAGATGAAAGAAAGCTTTCTCCAACTAAATAAAGAAAAGATAGAGGTAATTGTATTTGGTAGTTAGGAGCAAAGACTCAAGGTCAGTGCTCATCTTGATGCTGCAGCTCTAAAGCCTCAAGATTAAGTCAGAAATCTTGGCATAGCAACTGATTCAGAACTTAATTTCATCAGCCATTTAAAAGCAATAATGAGTATGAGAGATAATGAGAGAATTTTAAAAGTTTAAAAATTTATGTCACAACAAGACCAAGAAAAACTAATTCATGCATTTATCTCCAGAAGGCTGGACTACTCCAGTTGTCTCTTTACTGGCCTTCTGAAAACCACAGTCAGACACTTACAGCTTGTTGAAAATGCAGCTGCTAGTATGCTAAGAGATCCAATAAGAAAGAGAATAAAGGATCCAAGCACATTGTTAAAATCCTCAGGTCACTGCACTGGCTACCAACTCAGTACAGAATTGACTTTGAAGTGCTTCTAATTGCATATAAATTACTGAATAGCCTTGGACCAAAATACATTGCTGGAAGTATATGAACCCAATAGGCATCTCTGGTCACTCTGGACTGGTCAGTTAGTAGTGCTCAGAATCAGAACCAAAAAGGATGAGACAGCATTCAGTCACTATGCTGCTAATCGATGAAACAAACTCCCAGATGAGATCAGATGTGCTTGACCAGATTGAATCGTAGAGAGAAACTTTGGATGTTTTTTGCTAACATGAAGAACCAAGCATTGAATTACAGCTTAGAGATTAGTTTTACTTTCAGAGTAAAATTCTGTTCTGTTACAGCTGCTATTCAGTGGTTGAAAGCAGTAACTTCGGTGCTCTTCCTCACCTTAAGTTCTGGAAGTGACTCGAGTATAATCACAATTGCAAGTCTTGCTTCTTATGCATTTCTTGTATCTTTGTAACAGTCTTTGCAAAAGCTTTCTTGGGATCTCAGGAATGTTATTAGCTGTATTATTATCTAATGCTTTTAATTTTCTGTTTGTGTTAAGCACTTTGAAATGTCACTGTGTATGAAAGGTGCTATACAAATAAACTTGCATTGCCTTGCATAAAGTAATGAGTAATTTGTGCAACTGAAATACTTCAATGGCTATAGATCATACAAAATCAAGGAAAGCAGATAGAAATTTTTTCATTTATTATGTTGCAGCCAGTGACCTGCACTCACATTATTAGGGTGTCAGTGGTGGTAACCAATCAGCACCACTGTTTAACAAAGACTGCAAAACAACTGAAAGTTGCTCCTCAAGGCATTTGCACATATTGCCTACAGCAGGAACAGCTACTTCTCAAAATACCCAAAGATCCAACTTTGTTCCAGTTACCACTCTGTTTTTAATAAACTTACTCTAAGTAAATAATAAACTTAAACTAACTAAATAGATTTAAGGACTAAGGTTAAGCTGTGATTAAACTGTTTTGTGTCAGTAAACTCCTGATGATATTTAAGGCAAAGTAAATTAAATTGATTATAAGGTTTACAGTGAAAATACCTGGTTAGAGACCTAGATTTATTTGTAAAAGTACTGCTGCTATCAACATGCAGAGTGTTTTTGTTCTTTCAGCTTTGACAAAGTAGAGGTGAGGAGAAACGGAAGAGCCAGGGCCTAAGAGCAGAAGAGTAATAAGTAGGAGACTAGAATAGCAGGGGAAGCTTTAAAAAAAACAGGTTTTTAGCTCGACTTTTATGGAAATATTCTAGATTTCTTTTAGTAAATGCCTTTATGCATTTATATATTTATTAATTTAAAAAAAATCTATAAATGTAAAAGTAGTGATTGAGTTGAGGCAAGATTGATTTGCAAGAGAAGTTTTAATAGATCCATGAATTAGAGTGGGAACAGTTCAGACTTAGAAAACTAGAAGATACAGTCATGGTAGAATTAAGTTAAACAGGCACAAACTATGCAACCACTATGCTGAAAGGCCCCAGTACATGTACTACACTCATGGGCCTAGAATGAGGTACCTCTTGAAATAGGTGGCTGGTGAGTCATGATGCATGGTGAAGAAAAACAAAAAGAGGAGCACATAGCCGAGCCATATGAGTTATCATGCAGGTCCAGCAGGGGAGCATGTGACAGCAAAAGCACATGATTATTTTAGGGCATATTTCATTATGAAGAGGTAACAGAAAATATTCAGTATGTTTTTAGCAGTTTTAAATAAATAAATTCATTAAAGGACAACAATACTTACTTTTAGTGTTGGCAATGGGGATGTTTGACTTTGTAACCCTAGGATAAGGCTAACTCAGTTGTTAGTGAAAGTTTTGCATTGTGGTCTTACTCAATATTCATGAGGGTAAAAGGCATTAAGCTCTTCTTGCAGGCTAGTTTACTAATTGTTGCCAAAATACTGGGAATTTTTTTATTCAGTGGCTGGTTTAGTATCTATTTTCATGTGTACCTCCTGGAGGTTCCTCATATTAACGAATGACTAAAGGTGTTCAGCCTGTGTATCACTTTATAATTATACCTACTTTATGCAGTGAAACAGAACATGGTGCCCATTATTCTGTATATATGCATTCTTTTTTATGTAGAATTAGATCTCAGTGAGTTGGTCATTACTTTACCATGTTTCAGAGTTAAACTCCCCTACCTTCCTATCTGTTGATGTGGTCTTTCCTGACCTTTAAATGAACACTGCTAGTCCAGAAATGTAGCAATCCTCTATGAATTTACTAATAGTAGGTTTGTACAGGAGCTAAACAGAAGTAGTGAGAAAGTTTAATATTATTAATTGTAATATTTCTCTCTACTCCAGTACAGTCTTGATGAAATAATCGTGTTTCCTTCTAGAAATACATTCACCACTTACTGCAGAAATTTTTTGACAAAAAAAAACAACAGAATATTTCAGACTTAAATGTGTAAAATTTGTAATAAATAGCTGAGCAGCTTTTATTTGGGGACTTCCAGCTGTAAGGAAGACTCTCCAGAATGAGTAGAATCCATAATCCTGTTTAATCCAAAACACACACAAAAAAAAAAAATCAGAGTCAAAAAACAGTCCAAAGGTCAAAACACAAGGAAAGTCCAAAATCAGCAAAAGCACCAAAGAAAGATCCAAAGAATACAGAAACAGGGTCAAAGCAATCAAAAACTATCAACAATGAGGTAACAAGGCTTGGTATGCAGGAAAACTGGTAATACTTTGCACTGACTTAGTGTACTGAAGGTCCTTAAATGGTGAAGTGAGCTGCAGGTGAGGGGTCAGGGTGCAACAAGGGAGAATGTATTTAGGTGAGGCTGACCTCTGGTGGCAAGGATGGGTGTTAAGACTAAGTGATGCTTTTTTAATCCCACAAACGGGGAAAGTCCACCTCTGCATTTAACCCATCCGTGAAGTGAAACACCACATATACACTAGTGAACACACACATACACACACACTATGGGGCAGTAAGCACACTTGCCCGGAGCTGTGGGCATCCCTATCTGTCTGGGGAGCAACTGGGTGTTAGGTGTCTTGCTCAAGGATACCTCAGTCATGTTCTGTCAGCACTGGGGATCGAACTGGCAACCTTTCGGTTACAGATCCACGTCCCTAACCTCCAGCCCACAACTGCTCCCTGTTACATCTGTTACCAGCACTCATAGTCAAATCTCATGTAAAACTGAAGAAAATAATGACTGAAAGGAAATGGCATAGACAGTGAAGTAAATATACTAGAGATAAAGATTCCAGAAACTAGCTGGGTTTTTCACACTATCACTCCACTATTCCTTGATTTTTATTTGCACACTAAAATAGTAAATGCTAAGTAAACAACTAAGCAAGATTTATTTATAAAGCGTATAAACCAAAGTACTGTACACAGGATACAACAGAAAAGACAAAGTAAACAATGTATATCTCGCTGCTGTCAGAAGAAAAACTTGAATTCCAAAAATAGTAACTTTACAGTAGAAGGAAAAAACATACTTTACTTTGAATGTAAGTCAATGGAACCATGTTTTGTTTTGGGGTTAATCTATCGTCACGACAAAGCCTGTGGATGGTGGTGACGTCCCTTGTGGGTTTCAGTGACTTGCATATGTCTTTCTGCCCTTCTTATGGTGGAATTATGTCCTCATCCACTTCTTGCTCTGTGTCAACACCACAATATAAATATATATACTTTGCAGACTTTTTTGTAAAATATATACCCCAACACAAAACAAACCAAAGCTGTAATATTCATGATATAGTTACTTCAGTATTAGACCAATGATGTCATGGCTGTAGGTGGAAAAACTCGTTCCATCTCTCTGCACACAATATTAAACAAATTGTCTCACTTGCTTTCCATAATAGCAGGGTTACGTGGTCCATAAATAGACATTGCTGTCAGTTAATTTGCATACCCCTGGTTCCTCTTACCACCATTGCCTGTGCTGGCACACTCTGGTCCTGGATGAATTGAGTCCTGCACAGTTTTGGTGGTTTGTTGGTGTGTTAAGAGCAGGAAAGTCACCAGACTCTCCTAGACATTGGCCTTCCAGCACCTTAGTTCGCCACCCCTGATACAGGGAATGAAAGGAAAAGGGGTCAAGCCCCAAAATGTTTGAGAACCACATTCATCACTCCAAGTCATGTGTTTCCCTCACTGTGACACACCTGATTTAACTTGCTGGTTAATTAGCAACCCCTCATGAGCTGAATCAGAACTGAAGCTGGATGGGAACAGATCAAACATTACTCAGCAGTGCTGTTGGCCTCTAGTGAGGAACGGTGCTCTGTCCAGGAAATTCCACATGACTGATGACTAAGGCACCTGGGTCTGAATGGAATAATTCTGAATTGAGCTTGTGACTAACTTCTGAGAATGATTAAAAAACTGAAATGAAGCAGATTTCAGATTACAGATAAGCATTGCTTTTTAAATGGTAAGGCAGCGGTGTATGTGAGTTATGCTTGTGAAAAAGCATCAACTAGAGTTGCTTAGCCTTAATAAATACTTGCACTGTGCTTGTCAAACACTACAGGCAGAAATTCAGAATGCACAAGCACAAATATAAAACATTTATGGGTATTTTGAAGTACAGCCCTTGGAATACATTGAAACAATTTCTGCATTTTTTCTGCTGGAAGTAGTCGTTGCAGCGTGAAGCTGCTTCTGCTAAAGCGATTACAATGATGAGTTGAGCATGTACAGCTTGCTCAAGTATAAGAGCTTGAAGCAGAAACAGCCTTATCTCCGTTTCAGTGGTTTGTCAGCTGATGATGAAACAGCTGATGAACAGAGGAAAATGGGTTTGTGTAATAAATAAAGGAATAAACTTTGTCATATGGAGGAAAGAACCTCTGTGTCTGCATTTCACCACTACACTGAAGGCAGAGAGTGCTTTTAAGTTGCTGCCACTTTTCAGAGGAACAGTTCATTTTCTCCTCAAAAATGATCAGCAACTGAACGAGAGAGTGCTTAGCGGAGAGATGTTCGTTCACTGGTGCTGGTGGTTCTGAGCACCATTTAAGGTGGGATGGGAAAATTCAAACAATAAGCTGACTAGCCTCACAACTTTTTAGTGTTTGACACTTTATTGTTGCAGATTAAACATACAGTGGAAAATACTCACAGCACTTCACTTTTTTCCACATTTTATGTTACAGCCGTATTCCAAAATTCATGTTTTTCCCCAAAATTCTACACACAATACCCCATAGTGATAAAGTGAAAAAAGTTTATTTGAATGTTTTGCAAATGTATAATGAATAAATACATAAATAAATAAATCACATGTGCATACAGTACTGTGCGAAAGTTTTAGGCATCTAATCAAATTTTTAAACAATTGACCTCAGCAGTAACTTTATTACAATATACATTAGTATAAAGTCGTATTCATAATTCAAATAAACATAAAAACAATAAAAAGTAACAAGAATTTCTTGAGTCCATATTTTTCCTTGACACCTTCACAGACACCACAGAGACAGTGTTCCACAACCTGGGCAAAACCTGCATTGTTCCTCTTGTAGCTGAGATTCACCTATCGGTCAGACTCTCTTCTCCAATACCCCTGCATAGACCTTACCGGTTAGGCTGAGAAGTGTGATCCCCTGATAGTTGGAACACACTCTCTTGGTCCCCTTTCTTAAAAAGCGGGATCACCACCCCGGTCTGCGACTCCAGGGGGACCGCCCCAGATGTCCACACGATGTTGCAGAAGCGTGTCAGCCAAGACAGTCCTACAACATCCAGAGCCCTCAGGAATTCCAGGCGGATCTCATCCACCCCCAGTCCTCTGCCACCAAGGAGTTTTCCAACCACCTTGGCTACCTCAGCCCGAGTGATGGACGGACCCTTGCTCGGATCTCCAAGCTCTGCCTCCTCTGGGGAAGGATTGTTGGTGGGATTGAGAAGATCCTTGAAGTATTTGCCAGTGTTGTACAGTGTTGGTGGGGAACCGCTTTCCTCTCCTGAGGTGCCTGACGGTTTGCCAGAACCTTGTCGGTGCCTGTCGATAGTCTTTTTCCATGGCCTCACCAAACTTTTGCCTCAGCAACCGTCAAAGACCCGCTTGGCCCTTCGGTCCCCATCTTTTGCCTCCAGAGTCCCACAAGCCAACCAGGCCCGATAGGACTCTTTCTTCATCTTGACGGCTTCCTTTACCTGAGGTGTCCACCAGCAGGTTTAGGGATTGCCACCACGACAGGTAAAACCTTGTGGCCACAGCTCCAATCCGCTGCATCAACAATGGAGACATGGAACAGGGCCCACAGAAAGTGAATTGATTAATATGTTAATCATCCTTTTGAGTATTTGAGTAGCCTTGGTAAACATACAGAAGGCAGTCATACTTTAAGTGACAGGCTTATTTCTTGCATTTCTCCTCGCAAACTCATCCACCAAATAATCAAAGTCCCGCTCTTTACCAAGCTCTGACGTGATGGCCAGCAGTGACAACATGTTAAAGTCATCTTTGACCCATTTTAGTTCTGAGCTCATTCTTAATCAGACCCATTGCAGAAAAAAATATTCTCCCTTGTAGTTTGTGACGGGAGGTGTCAGGACGAAGACGGCCAACAACGTACACATTTGGGAATGTTGACTGAAGGCCATGACTCAGCATAATTTTAAGCAGTTTGTTATAAAAGGAAGCTGCACCTCTCTCCATCAGAACAGTCCTCACATTTTCTGTAATGTTTCCCCCTAGTACTGGATCTGTTGTTTGCTAATGGCAGTTGTCTTTCAATTATGAACTCTGTTCAAGTTCAATTGCATTAACCATAGTAATTTTGCTCTTTTTGGTGGCTTTAGGAGACGTTGCCAAGACCGCAATGCTGGTATTAGCCTCCTCTGCTGTGGTTAACTCTGGATGCGGTCATAAAGTTGACTGAGAAACATTTGGTGAAATTGAGCTAATACTAGCATGACCACTATCAACATCTGCTGCTACCGTTTGGTTTCCAAAAAAAACCCAAACAGATAGTAGGCACTTTTTCCAGTAATTCCACTTAGTGTGGGTTTGGGGTTACACATTATTTTCTTTTCATGACCCAAAATTATAGTCCAAATTAAACACTTCATGATCAAAAGCCTAGACTTTTACACCAATAACATTTTGCAGTTTATTTAAGATTTTATGACAGTACATTTATTGGCTCATGTCTCTTAACTCAGTGTCTTAAAATCTGGCACAGTGGCTATCAGTACAAATTGGCGAGTGAAAATCAGTGCTGGTTTGTGGCCCCTGGGCAGGTGTCCTGTAGGACCGGTCAGTAATCCGTCCCTGTTTGTTAGCGATTGTTAGGTTGTTTTGGTTATAGTTATTTTCACCTATCCATTGACATTATTGTAGTCTGATAGCTGTTGTTTGTGTTTTGGCTGCAGTGTTTCTTTGTATCACAGTAGCCTTGATAAAATGAATAAAAAATGAAAGATGCAAATCATCAGATGCAAAGTTTTGCTTAATTTTCTTTACAGCCGGCCACACTGCTTTGCATACAAGAAAACAGCAACCCCTAAAAAAAAGTGTTTACTTTGTATTCTCACTGAGTTTCACAGTAAAGCGCCATAGTATCAATCTTAAATTAAGCTTATTTCTATATATTTTAAGTAGTAACACATTGCCTTGTATTAAGCAACCATATGAGGACTAGTCACCTTCAAACATTTGGAAACTTATATATATATATATTACTTTGAACAAAAGAACTGTTACTTCTGTTAAGGGGATGTGCACAGGTAAACTACAATACCGGAATACAAGATCTCATGAATTCCTGTTGATCCTTAGCATGACATATGGCCAAAAATAGCATGAAATTGTGCCAGAGAGACAGAAAAATAAACAAAGGGATTCAACATTGGCTTATTTATTGAGGATATGAATGGACCTGTAATTTTGTAAATGTCATTTTGTAAACAAGAATCAGTAACAGTTTACTGTAGGCCATCTTCATAAGGCTACATGACTCTTTCATGACAGCTGACAAACGTTTATAAAGATTTATTCCAAAAAGCAGCATTTATCATAAAGGCAGCTTTGCCACCTGTAATGTCAGACTGAGATACGTAGCATCTATGTCTAGTAAAGTTTTTGGTGACAAGTGCTGTCCATAAAAATTTCTGGTGTGAAATGAGAGCACATTGTGACAGCTGACTTTTAGGGGCATTGTAGCCACTTTTGGTATGTATACTTGTTTTTGTATGTATCTGTTTTTATGTGCCGTGGACCTATTTTTATTGGGGCCTTTCGGCCAGGTCATGTTTGTAAATGAGAACTGGTTCTCAAACATTTTACCTGGTAAAATAAAGGTTTAAAAATAAATAAATAAATAAAAAATAAAAATTCACAGTTTGAAAGGCTCATACAATTGGCATGTAGCCTTTTTATATTTGATTGGCACTAAAGTATTACCCAGAAATGTTTGCAGGACTGTAAACTAGTCTTGTGAACTTATAATAGTGATCAGTAGCTGGACCAGTGTGTAGTGAAAGCCCTCACACACAGATTCAGATGTGTGGCTTATGCACTTGTCATCTTTGATAGAGCTAGTTGAGTCAGTGCAAAGTTAGAGCCCTCTCAACCTAAAATATTTATCCTCAGTACTGCTTAAGATTTTAAGTAGTATAACATGAAATGAATCTCTTTTTAAAATGATGTTGTGGCTGAAGGTTTGTGCCTTTAGTTTCAAAATGTCTTTTCAAGAAGTTGGTCAGAATCGCTGTATTTTACCAGGTATGTTGCATATACAAGCAATTTGTCTTGGCAAGTGCACACATGTATGACATGAAACATACTGACCAGACCAGTCAAGCACACAGATTGTTAACAAGTAGTTGACTAAGAGAAAATTCTAACAAAATTACAATAAATAGAATCAAGGGAAGAAGGGAGTAGCTGGAAGAGATAATGTCCAGGTCAAGAGGGGTCAGCTGTAATTTTGCCAGCAAGCTTCACCACCCTGCAACTGTAAACTGTTAGATCCTAATGTCAGTGCATACTGATCAATGCACAATCCTGGGTTCATGACTATCTCATGACCTGTGGGGTTCAGGCCTATGGTATGCACAAGGCCTTAGGGCTTGTGTTATACAGAGGTCTCAGCTTCTGCTTGTGCATTCATATGGTTAGTTGTAACTCATAGTGACAATGATATCCAATTAGCAATGTTCTAATACTATCTGTTGTTTAGGTTCCATGTTCCTGGAGGTCATAAACATCCTTGGGGGCCCTTGTCCACACTATACACTCTGCTATTTTGATTAATAAATGGAGAAAGCCTTCTGAGTACAGACACTGTCTCTGTGGTCATTTGAGTTTCCCCCCCTGCGAGCTAGACTCTCGGGAGGATGGAGGACTTCTGGCTAAGTTCACAGCTTTGGTATTGAGGTCGAACCCTAGAACCTAAAACATCATCAAACGGTTCGAACATAAACAACCTAAAGTGTTGGCAAACTACATCCAGTGAGGCAGTGATCAGCAACAAGTTAGTCTCTTTAGTTTGCTTACATTTAGCAACCAAAATTTACACTAAAAATTGTTACAAAAATGGCAAAGTCTAAATTGTGTCTTAGTTATCCAGCTCTGCACATCAGTCATCAATAAGCTCATTAACACAAAAGGCATAAATGCTAGAAATCACCAGCATGTTAAAGTTAATGTTGGTCATTAATATCCTGTGTGCAAAGAATTTTGCATTCAACCTTAAATGCTGCAGCAGTGAAATGGTGCATATAACTGAACATCTCTGATGACAACTTATCTGTCCATTTTTTAGTGATTTTAAACAGTTCCAAAAGTGAAAGACTACAAAGATTGATTTAGCCAGTGGGGAACACCCAGAGCCTTGTAGACCTTCAGAGTAATGATTTCTGAAAACAAAAAAAATTAATACCTGTAATTTTTATTTTTATCCAATGGAATCATGAATGCATGTAAACGCTGTATGTATTACTGTACCATTCGTTTCACTGGTAAGTTTATGATAGAAACTGAATGGATAAATTTAGGTAGTCATAGCTAAGTGGACTGTACTTTTGGTTACGTTTGAAAGAGCTAAAGAGAAATCCTAACACGTTATATTCACGATCAGAGTAATAAGGAGGTTAAAGAGGAATCAACCATTGGTGGGACCATATTAGTCAGAAAAGGCATCTGTCACGCCTCCCTCCGGCTCTGTAGTTATGAACACTCAGATTGCAGCTCCCAGAATCCTCCCAGCCCCACCTGAATGTCATCAACCCTGCCCTATAAAGAGTCTAACTTCACTGTCTAACTTCACTCACACCTTGCAAACTACTGCCATGTTTTCCTTTCATGTATGCTAGTGTTTCTTTTTTTCTGTGGGTTTTTTGGGCTCTTTACCATTTTGGCATTTATCTATTGTTTCTTGTGTTTTATCTGTTACATTTGACCTCTGACTGACCCTTGACAAGTCCAAAAGTCCTGTTTATTGGAGGAAACCGCTGGACAAAACAATTTTTTTGATAATGAAGGAAATATGAAAAATAGAAATCTACACAAAAAAAATATGAAAAGTTTAACAATGGTGAAATTAAATAAGAGACTGACTTGAGAGCCTTTAGTCTCTCTCTCTCTCTCTCTCTCTCTCTCTCTCTCTCTCTCTCTCTCTCTCTCTCTCATATTTTATAACAGACATCAGACAAGCCCTCATTGTCAAAAGCAGTGCGTAGATGTGTGTGTGTGTGTGTGTTTGTATGACCTGTGGAGCCTGACTTCCTGATATCCTCCTGTTCCCTTGAAAGGAACAGCCTTGAAAATTAGAAAGATAAGCTCTAGGCACAAATGAACATCTACTCTACTGTAACTGGCCCACTATGACTCCTACATACATATGAACACTTATTTTTAATGATTATATTTCTAATTCTTTAATACCGTTGAAAAATATATATATAGCTGGATGGGCAAGATGCCCAGATTGCTTACACCTTGCGTGTCTACAATATCTGTTAGTCGCCTCACACTGGTTTTGGCCCTTGCCTGTTTTACTATTTCGTGTTTAGTTTGCCTTTGTTGTATTAAAGGCTCCCAGTCTTGTTTTTGGCACAAGAATATGGTCTATTCTGTCACATTACAGTGTAACTCTAGTCCTTCCATGTCCTTTATACATCACTGACTGAATGTAACTCTTTCTACTGAAAGAGTCACTGTGAATCTGTTACAAGGTAAATATATGGTAAAATGTTTGTCACCACCAAGTAAAACATGCAATGTCTTTTAGAAGTTTCAAATTTCTGTGTTTAATTTAGAACTGCCTCTTTGAATTTCTCATTCCACATTAAACTGTGCAGCAAATACATTCTGGGGCCAACAAATTGTCTGTTCCACTTCAAATGCTGTCGCACTTACAATCTGGTGCCTCATTGTATCTAAAGAGAAGCTGACGTTTTTGATATAGACAAGGCTAAAATCAAAAAAGTTTAAAGTTATGCTGCATTTGACTTGACTCAGATGTGGGAAGTCAAAAGTTCAGAATTACATCTTATTCTACATCTGTTCAAGCCACAAAGTGAATAAAACCACATGATGCCTACATGATTGTGAGTATTGTTAGCAATGAGCTAGCCAGCTGTGAGAGAGCTTTAACATTCACAATGTATTTTCTTCTCAAAACGACTCTCACACTTTTGGGTTCTCCTCCCTTGCCTTGCACGCTCCAGGACTCCACTTCTCATAATTCCAGTCCAGATGACGTCACCAATTCCTCCAATCATGCACAACTGCCTTGTTTTTTTCTTTGTCTCTGAACTTAAAAAGTCCTCGGTTTGTTTTCCTCTTTACCAATTTCTTGGACTACGGTATTTCTCTGATTTCTTTACTGGTGCCTTGAACCTTTTGCCAGCTTTTTGGATTTTCCCTTCTGCTCTGTTTGCCTGCATGTTTCCGTCATTCCGGTTTTCGACCCCTGCTTGGTTTTTGGATTATGATGTTGGATGTGACCTGATATTGTGTTTTACTTGGATTTACGTACTGATGAATCTCTCATTAAACAGACTTCCTTTTTACAGATCCTCAAGCGTCTTCTTGGGTTTGTGCAGCATGACAACGGTGAACTTTATAGTCAGTATTACAGTCCAGCTAGTTACTGTGTCTAAATTGACTGATCTAAAGTCAAGTCAAGTTATTGTCATACTTTGTACAAGTACACAGTAGAGTGAAATAATGTTCCACCAGGAGCAGTACGGTGCAACAAGGAACAAAGAGTACAAAGTGCAAACGTACAGACATTGTGTGCAAACAAAAGACACAATGTAGTAAATGCTATAAATTAAACAGACATTAGACACAGTAAACAGACAAGGCAGTGCAGTCCTGACACAGCACTCATTTCTGGACATGAGGTAGTGGAATAAGGTGCAGAGATATTAACATGCTGTGATCTGTGAGTCTCGCAGTCAGATGACAAACATAAACACAGCAGTTAAAGAGGGAGGAAAACCATGTGATCAGTGCTAGCAGCAATGTTCCAAATAGATATGCAAGTAGATTAAAAGCAAATGTCATTGAAAAGTAGTGAAAAGCTTCAGTCAAAAGCATCATGATCCATGAGACCTGGCAAGATGAAAATATGTTGGAGTAAAATAACTCATTTCATTTGTGAGGATGAACTCTGATATCTACCAAACATATTTTTATTGTCGAAAGATTTATTTTTATTATGTAGTTTGAAAGAACAATAAGATTAAAATCAAGACAATATTATAAACACTTTAAATCACCAACAAAACAATCTTTACATGATTAACACAAGATAAAATGTTTTTTTGAAAACACATCTATTCAAATCTATATATCCTGTTTCCTGTGATCATCACCTGCATTTATGTTTTGATTAACCTCTTAAAAGGCCTCTCAGGCTTATTATATACTAATAATTATTCTTCAGTAACTACAAGGATTTTAAGATATAGAAGTGTGTAGTGTAACTTCTGACCCCCAGGTGAGCCTGGCCAATTTTTAAGGGGTTAAACAAAGCTTTATGTTGAGAAGTGAGAAGGTTCTCAAGAACCTTCTAAGAAAGAAAGAACTTTCTAAGAAAGAAAGATTACTAAACAATAATTTCATTCAAATAAAATATTAGCATTAAACTGTATTATTTAAATCATTGCAAGGTTTACTGGGAGTCGAATATTAATAAAACGTAATTCATTCAACCTGTGTTGCCTGTATTTATTTGCGTATGTGTAACACAGTGCAGAGGATTGGTTAGAACTTTTTTTTATATTCACATAAAACTCTGAATTTAGATCTACAGTCTTTATCTTTCCATTTGAAACCTTTCTCTGTATCTATGGCACCGCAGTGGTGGGACAGTGGAGGCTCTGGTTGTCTCCCTCCTGCCCAGTTGGTCCAGTTACCCACACCAATCCCACCAGTCCACATCCAGAAGCCAAATAGCTGACTCTGTCCAAGCCCCACCCACAACATTCCAGAGACATTCCTCCTCCTGAGCTCAAACTCCACCTCTTTCTGGTCAGACTCAGACTGAATGCGCAGCAAACCAATTCCGTTATCTTGACAGTAACCCAGAGCATCTTCCCAGCTCATAGTGTCATCACTGACATGCATTAATGCTGAAATAAACATAAAAATATAAAAAAAGATGTTTTAGATTTAGTAACATTGATAAAACTCCTAATACTACTGATTTATATAAGGAAAGTTTTATTTATGATACTGAACTCTGCTGAGAGAATCAGAGTGTTTGTTAAATAAACTTGCTTGTTTGATGTCTAATACTATTTGACTTTTTTTTAGATCACATTATTCCATACAGTTTCAACAAACAAGTAAACAAGTGTATTTAATATTACCAAACAACTAGACACAGTTTAAGTCAATAAAAGTACAAAAATAGCTAGATTTGTGTGGTGAAAAAAGTTTGCTTCTGAAAAGCATTTTGTTAGACAGTAGGCGTTGTGATACCTGTGAGTGAGTCGTCCTTTAGACTGTCAGCTTTCAAAAAGAGCAGCTCGCATTTGGAATGAGCTGCCTGCTCATATAAGAGTTTATACTATATTTGGTTCTTTATCAGTTATTGTAAAATCATGGTTAAATAACTATTGAGAATCTCATCATAGTATATAAATCTTTTTACCAGCTGGCACTGTGCTTTATTTTATTTTATGTACTGCCTTATATTGTTGTATGTTTCATTAGTGTTTTATGTCATTTTACGAGTGTCTTTATCTTTTTCTTCTTGCTCAGGGATGTAAGTTATGAATTAAGTCTTGATTAATGTGCATTGTCCTTGTAAATCTAACTAAAAAACTAAATTAAACTAAATTAAAGCAGCAGTCCAGACTGTTCTTACAGCTCCCACTGTCATCACGTTCATGACTGGATACTAATGTAAACATACATATAAAGTGATATCAGAGACACTGATGCTCAAAAAGTGTGTTTTATTCATGATACTGAACTCCACTGAGAGAATTAGAGTGTTAGTAAAGTCATGACTTACTGCTGTAGCACAGAGCAGGATAAATATTACTGCATGGCACTGAATACCATTTCTCTTTTTCTCTTTTCAGTGCTGTACAGTCTGATGGTGATCGAGGCTGACTAGTCGCCCAGTTTCTGTAGGCAGAGCGTCCTCCATCAGTCCACTCCCAGTCATCAAGCAACAGGCCAATCCAGAAGGACGTGTCGCTCTTCAGCCCTTCTGTTCTCACTGCTTCATTCTGGTTCTGATCTCTGATGCTGACCAGGTCAGTGTAGTTCTTCCTGCAGTAACTCTGAGCTTCATACCAGCTCTTATTCTCAGAGATTAAATGATACTTGAGAGTGAGGTCAGGATCTGTGGAGGTGAAATAATGGACACATTAACTTATGAAGCTGACAATCAATAATGCAGAGATGATAGTTAAAAGTATTTTAATAAACATAATTTAGATATGCCAGTCTTAAAATATCAGTAATAAAAACAATAATTTATAATAATTTAATTCATTAAATTTATGACAGTTATTGGTGCAAAAAATCCCAAACATTATAAGTAAACCTCAGAAAAAAATACGCTAGAATGTAAGATAAGGCCCCTTTAAGAAGCTGGTAATTATCTCACTATGTTGGTAGATAATTTTGCTTGTTCTAAGAAATATACTGGAAACAAACATATTTAAATGCCAATGGGTGATTTTTCTTGATTAAAATGTTATCAAACAAGTAAACAATTGCCTAAAAATAAGCTTACAAATAAGCTAAAAATAAATCTCTATATGAGAAATATTAATTATATAGACTAGATTTAGGTTCATTTTACTTGCCAGACTTCAGTTGTTTGCAGTGTAAGAGAAAAAAGTACAGAGTAAATATAGTTTAAATCTATATCTATAGTCAGTAGTCAGTAGTCAGTAGTTACCTTGTTTATAACACATGAATGTTCTGTTCTCTGTGCACTTTAGACTTTCCCATGAACCATCAGCCTTCATAGCAGCACAGCAGGACCCTGACCCACAGACAGCTGTCAAATTATTGAATGTAACATCATCTCCGTTAGACCATTTATCACTGAACTGATTGCGGTTCAGACCAATCCAGGCAGGATCGTTACTAGTCATGTTAGTGAGTAGAGTGTTGTCTTCATCCCTGTACACAGTGACCAGGTCAGTGTAGTTTGTTCTGCAAGCTGCTCGAGCTTCAGACTGATTCATTCTCTTCACAGTGATGTGGAAAGTTCTGAGACCACTTTGATTTGCAGGAGAAAAAACTGTAGAAAAAAGTTTTATAGTTAATATAGCAGAACAGAAATGACAGGTGTAGGTGTGATGTGTGTGTGTGTGTGTGTGTGTGTGTGTGTGTGTGTGTGTGTGTGTGTGTGTGTGTGTGTGTATTTGTATGTGTAGTATTATTAATGTGTGAGTGATTATGGAGTCATTCAGGTCTTTTTAGTAAAACCTACATATTTAAGGCTTAAACTTTTCAAAGGAAACTCTGCTCAAAATTCAAACTTTAATATGTGATTCCTAATGCAGTGCTGCTATTTTGAAGTGATATGATGTGATTATCACTCCCAAGCTTTTTACTTTAGTTCACTCCATTTTCACTTGTGTGAACACTCCATCAGACTCCACCTGCATCAGACACCGGTTCTGCAAAATCCAGTACTGACAGACAAGCATTAATGATGTCCAGTCTATTGAGAAAGGTCCATTTCTTTTCTAGAATTAAAGCTGGCAGTAAATGAGTGGACATTCACTGTTAGCTGAATTTTTTGAGCTACATACGGGGCGTAACAGTTACATTTCACTGAAAAGACGTCTCACTATTTGTATAAACTTTCTCCATTTTTCCAGATTAAGTCAGGGGACCAGATGCAGTGACATTCTTAAAGAGCATGTTGAGACATCTGTCTGTCCAGTCTGTATTTAAACAGTGTTCTGTCTGCAGCCCCTGATCTGACATGATGTTTTCTGTAAGTTCTGGTCTGATGAGATCTTTAGGATGTCTTTAGGATTAGGATGCACACCTGTGTCTGTGACCTTTAGCGACAGAGAGCTGAGAATAACAGAGCTGTGAACTGAAAGGTCTATTCTGAATCGAAGTAGTATGGCACCATATGTTTTTTAGACTGTAGTGAACTTAAAGATATACAGATGCTTCTGTAAAAACAAAAATGAAAAAAAAAACAAATAGTAAAATGTATGAAAAATGTTACACACTAACCAAACAATGATTTTATTTGTGTGTAAATTTCTCCTTTCTCCGATTTGCCTTCAGGCACTATTGTATTTTCAAACTGGAAATAGTTACAAATCTCACATCATTTTACACTAAAAAGTGCCCTAATAAAGGGTTTATGACAGGTTTCATATTTGTTATTGGTAAAATATAACATAATTCATACATTTTCAAATGTGCCATGACATTTATACAGGT
Source organism: Pygocentrus nattereri (assembly GCF_015220715.1). Classification (NCBI taxonomy): domain Eukaryota; kingdom Metazoa; phylum Chordata; class Actinopteri; order Characiformes; family Serrasalmidae; genus Pygocentrus; species Pygocentrus nattereri. Next base: position 27,157,584 of record NC_051229.1, read on the forward strand.
CATCTAAATGTTTTATTTTTTTTTCAGTATGCTTGAAGTGTGTTCTCTGTAGAGAATGTCAAATTATTTTTAGCTGGAAAATTTACAAAACATGTAATTTGACCAGAGATGCCTGATCTTTTGTATTATGTAATGTTCAAGATATCCTTTCAAATTCCATAGACCGAGAAAGGAAGAGGGACAAAAAGGACTAAATTTAATGAGCACTGAGACATTTAGTTTCTGCTTTCAATACATTATTTGTAATTTTTTATTGTTAAAGTGTCTCTCACAGCCTGCAGCTCTAATTAAGTGGGTTTAAATACACGGCCATCAGTTCCTCATACAAATCTGATATGTAACTGCATGAACTCCTTACATTTCAGCTGTATGACAGTTCACAGTTCACAGTTCACAATTGTTTATTAGTCCCAAAAAGGGCAATTCATTTGCAGCCTTCTCGTCCATACTCACGACTGTATATATATATATATATATATATATATATATATATATACACACACACACACACACACACACACACACACACACATACTTTAACAATTAAAAAAAATATATAACAATCATTTAAAAAGACTATAATCCGCATTTAATAGCTTGATAGCAGAAGGAATAAAAGACTTGGAATAGCCATTCGTTTTACTGAGGGGCGTAATATAATGTCGACCTGACGGCATTACCATAAATTCACTGGACAAAATGTGATCACATTGAGTGATAATTCCTTTTGCTTTCTGAGCCACTTGTTTCTCTCACAGGGAGACCAGGTTTCTCTTTCGGACTCCAATTATCTTTGAACAAATTTTTGCAATGCCCTTCAGTCTATTCTTGTCCCTCACCGACAGCCCATTAAACCAACAAATAAACGAGAAAGTTAAAACACTTTCAATAAAAGCCTGGTAGAAACTGTACAACACTGTATGACAAACATGAAAAGAATTCAGCTTATGCAATAAATGAGCTCTTTGTTGACCCTTCTTAACAACCAGCTCTGTATTCACATCAAATTAAAGTTGGGAATCGAATACTGTCCCTAAATACGGATATGTGTCCACAATTTGTACCTCTTTTCCATGTATGACACTAGCTTTTGGTTGATTAATGAATGAGTGAATGATTAATTCTTTTGTTTTTGATACTTTAAGGTCAAGAAAGTGCTCATCACACCATGTAACAAACACTGAGATGACTGAGATGAATTAGACATGACTGTCTGAACTTACTGTGACACAAACTAAAACACCAATTATTAAGACTCACAATCTACATATTTGCATATTTATAACTGAAATGTGCTTGATGAGCTCATGAGCTGCAGCCTGAATAATGTGTGCTTTGTTAGCTGGTCTCTTGTGTATGATATATGGCACTGAGCCAGGTCTGCCAGGATGGCAAACTTCATCTTTACCACTAGAGAAAGTAATAATAATGCATTATAATCATTACATTTATATTTACAGCATTTAGCAGCTGCTTTTATCCTAATACATGTCTTAATACATGTCTTTTTTGTCCAAATCTAAATGCTTCAAACTTTCTCTACAATTCAGTTTTTTAGTATTTTATTATGTTGGTCAGATTAAAAACAACAAAAAGGTACAAAAAGGCAACCACAACCAGAGGGCAAAGACAAAAGGGGAAAACCAGAAAAACTACGAAAAAGGCAGTAACAAAAAAAAAACACAGTAGAGATGCTCGGTAGCTCTATAGAAGCAACACCTCACAATCTGGCTAAGCTAAAGCCTGGGCTTTAAACCAAACTAAACAAGAAATATGACATGGAGCACAGGAGAAAGGAAACAATATTCAGGTGAACTAGAGCGATGACTGGTTGAATGTTACATGATCTCCCAAGGGGTTATGGGAGATGGAGTCCTTGTGAGAGTCACGGCCAGAAGGATGTGTGATGTGTTGTTAGCACTTTTATAATGTTTTCTTGTATAACATCTTAAGAGCCCCTTATTATGTTATTATATTAGGGTATATAACATTATTATTATTATTATTATTATTATCGTGACTGCTTCATCGTCTCTGCTGACTGTCCTTCACATTATTGTAAATTTAGCAGGTTAAATGCCATGTAATAACTATATGATAATAACTCAACGTCATCTTTGTGTTATATGCAGTGTTTTGCTGGTGTAGTAAGATTTATAATTAGTTATAATCCCTTTAAGAACAAATTAGAGGATGAGCCTGAATCCAGACTCCTCATATTTAGAAGTCATTGCAGAACCAAAATAAACCAACATTGATGAGTAATTGTGATACTTAGAACCAAAACATTTAGAAAAAAATATAAAACCTATGAGATCTTTACCTGAGAGGAAGAGGAGGAGGAGGAAGTTGGGGGTCATTCCAATAGTAACAGCAAACACTCCCACCAGTGTGGAGCTTATAGTCTGTGGATTTAAAACACAGCATCAACTGAAGAGGATCTAAAAAGTTCTAGTCTACAGTCAGAGACGCTGAATGGATTCAGATCAGTTACTACAAACTGAATATCTCACACTCAGAGCACAGAGAGAATTCACATCTACACACATTTCTCAGAGAACAGAACAACTGCAGCTGTGAAATGATTTACTAGTAATTTATCAATGAAGTCAGAAGCTGAGCAGTTGAACTGAAGCATACAGGAAGATAAAGATACATGACAGCAGTCTTACCTGATGAAGGGCTCGCTGTTGAGTGAGATAAAAATGTTCAAACCACAAGCATAAAACTGATCCTGCTGATGTCACAGTGTGAGCTGTGAGCAAGAGCTGATTATCAAATGTGTCAGACTGACCAATGAGAGGAGAGAACATCTAGAAAAGCCAAAATCAGACTTTCACCCTTCAGCTCTTTAATGTCCAAACAGCCTTTAAGTACAAATGATTAAAGTTTCAGCATCAGCAACTTTAACAGTCATTTTACAATATTTAACAGAAAATTACACAGAAACCTCAATAACTATGTATAATATTACATTGTTTAGTATTTTTATTGCATCCACTCTTTGCCTCTATTATATTTCTGCACACATCAGAGTTCAGTCTTAGAGGGTCAACCAATCCCAAACATACATTCAGTCGTGCTCTCACGGTGGAAAGGAGCACAGAATCATCCGTGTTTTTTTTTTTCTTTCATTTTTTGAAGCAGGAGTAGAACTTGATTTTCTCCTCTTTCTCAGAGGGGAAACTATAAGCACTGTAAACACATTTGGGATGAATTAGAGTGGAGACTGTGTTCTTGTCCAACATCCATGTCTGACCTCACAAATGCACTTCTGGAAGAACGGTCAGAAATTCCCATAAACACACTCCTAACCCTTGTGGAAACCCTTCCCAGAAGAGTTGAAGCTGTTAAAGCTGCAAAGGGTGGGCCGACATCATATTAAACTCTATGGATTTCATATGTGTGTGAAGGCAGACAAGCAAATACTCCAAATATATGAAAATATTGTGTGTCTGTGTATGTGTGTATATATATATATATATATATATATATATACCTCTCCTTGGATCACCACCTTATCGTGGTGGAGGGGTTTGCGTGCTTGAATGATCTTAGGAGCTATGTTGTCTGGAGCAAAAGCTCCTGGTAGGGTCTCCCATGGCAAACTGGTCCTAGGTGACAGGTCAGACAAAGTGTGATCCATAATAACCCCTATGAAGACACAAAAGCAGGACTTGTGTACCCTGCCCGGAACAGGGTTACCGGGGCCCCACCCTGGAGCCAGGCCTGGGGGAGGGGCTCGCCAGCGAGCGTCTGGTGGCCGGGCATTTACTCATGGTGCCCGGCCGGGCCCAGCCCGAAGGAGTTACATGAGTCCCCCCTCCCATCGCCCCACCACCAATGGGAGGGGCAGTAGTAGGGGTTCGGTGCGTTGTGGATCGGGCAGTGTCCAAAGGCGTGGGCCTTGGCGTTCTGATCCTCGGTTGCTGAAACTGGCTTTTGGAACTTGGAACGTTACCTCACTGGCGGGGAAAGAGCCTGAGTTGGTGCGCGAGGTTGAGAGATACCGGCTAGATATAGTCGGGCTCACCTCAACACACAGCTTGGGCTCTGGGTCCAATCTCCTTGAGAGGGGCTGGACTTTATTCTTTTCTGGAGTTGCCCATGGTGAGAGGCGGCGGGCAGGTGTGGGCTTTCTCATAGCCCCTCGACTCAGTGCCTGTATGTTGGGGTTTTCTCCGGTGGACGAGAGGGTAGCTTCCCTACGCCTTCGGGTTGGGGAACGGGTCCTGACTGTTGTCTGTGCTTATGCACCGAACAGCAGTTCAGAGTACCCAGCCTTCTTAGAGTCCTTGGGAAGGGTGCTTGAAAGTGCTCCTCCTGGAGACTCTATTGTCCTACTGGGGGACTTCAATGCTCACGTGGGCAATGACAGTGAGACCTGGAGGGGTGTGATTGGGAGGAATGGCCTCTCTGATCTGAACCCGAGTGGTGTTCAGTTTTTGGACTTCTGCGCAAACCACAGTTTGTCCATCACGAACACCATGTTTGAACACAAGGATGTCCATAAGTGCACATGGCACCAGGACACCCTAGGCCGCAGTTCAATGATTGACTTTGTAGTCGTGTCATCGGACTTGCGGCCATGTGTTTTGGACACTCGGGTAAAGAGAGGAGCTGAGCTGTCAACTGATCACCACCTGGTGGTGAGTTGGATCAGGTGGTGGGGGAAGATGCCGGTCAGACCAGGCAAGCCCAAACGCATAGTGAGGGTTTGCTGGGAACGTCTAGCAGAAGAACCTGTCAGATTGATCTTCAACTCACACCTCCGTCAGAACTTTGACCAGATATCGGGGGAGGTGGGGGACATTGACTCAGAATGGGCCATGTTCCGTTCCTCCATTGCTGAAGCGGCTGACTGTAGCTGTGGCCGTAAGGTAGTTGGTGCCTGTCGGGGCGGTAATCCTCGAACCCGGTGGTGGACACCCCAGGTGAGAGATGCCGTCAAGCTGAAGAAGGAGTCCTACCGGGCATGGTTGGCCTGTGGGACACCAGAGGCAGCTGGCAGGTATCGACATGCCAAGCGATCTGCGGCTTCAGTTGTTGCCAAGGCAAAAACCCGTGTATGGGAGGAGTTTGGTGAGGCCTTGGAAACTGACTTTAAGTCGGCTCCGAAAAGATTCTGGCAAACCGTCAGGCGACTCAGAAGGGGAAAGCAGTGTGCCACTAGCACTGTATATAGTGGAGATGGTGTGCTGCTGACTTCGACTGAAGACTTCATTGGGCGGTGGAAGGAGTACTTTGAGGACCTTCTCAATCCCACCGACACGTTCTCCAGTGAGGAGGCTGAGTCTGGGGACATGGGAATAGGCTTGTCCATTACTGAGGCCGAAGTCGCTAAGGTAGTTAAGAAGCTCCTTGGTGGCAAGGCTCCAGGGGTGGATGAGATCCGCCCTGAGTTCCTCAAGGCTCTGGATGTTGTGGGGCTGTCTTGGCTGACACGCCTTTTCAACATTGCGTGGACATCGGGGGCGGTGCCACTGGATTGGCAGACTGGGGTGGTGGTGCCTCTTTTTAAAAAAGGGGACCGGAGGGTGTGTTCCAACTACAGGGGAATCACACTCCTCAGCCTCCCTGGCAAGGTCTATGCAGGGGTACTGGAGAAGAGAGTCCGGCTTATAGTCGAACCTCGGATCCAGGAGGAACAGTTCCGCCCTGGTCGTGGAACACTGGACCAACTCTTCACCCTCTCCAGGATTCTGGAGGGTTCATGGGAGTTTGCCCAACCAGTCCACATGTGCTTTGTGGATCTGGAGAAGGCATTCGACTGTGTTCCCCGGGGTATTCTGTGGGAGGTGCTTCCGGAGTACGGGGTACATGGCTCTTTGCTACGAGCCATTCAGGCCCTGTACAAACAAAGCAGGAGTTTGGTTCGCATGGCCGGCAGTAAGTCAGACTCGTTCCCAGTGAGAGTTGGACTCCGTCAGGGCTGCCCTTTGTCACCGATTCTATTCATAATTTTTATGGATAGAATTTCTAGGCGCAGTCAAGGGATGGAGGGTGTCCGGTTTGGTGACCTCAGGGTCACATCGCTGCTGTTTGCAGATGATGCGGTCCTATTGGGGACATCAGGCCGCGAACTTCATCTTTCGCTGGATCGGTTTGCAGCCGAGTGTGAAGCGGCTGGGATGAGAATCAGTACCTCTAAATCCGAGACCATGGTTCTCAGGCGGAAAAGGGTGGAGAGCCCTCTCTGGGTCGGGGATAGGCTCTTGCCTCAAGTGGAGGAGTTCAAGTATCTCGGGGTCTTGTTCACGAGTGATGGTACAAGGGAGCGGGAGATTGACAGGCGGATTGGTGCTGGGTCAGCAGTGATGCGGGCTCTTTACCGGTCTGTTGTGGTAAAGAAAGAGCTGAGCCATAAGGCAAGGCTCTCGATTTACCGGTCGATCTACGTTCCCACCCTCACATATGGTCATGAGCTTTGGGTAATGACCGAAAGAATAAGATCGCGAATACAAGCGGCCGAAATGAGTTTCCTCCGCAGGGTGTCTGGACTCTCCCTAAGAGATAGGGTGAGAAGTTCAGTCATCCGGGAGGGACTCGGAGTAGAGCCGCTGCTTCTTCACGTCGAGAGGAGCCAGCTGAGGTGGTTCGGGCATCTGGTTAGGATGCCTCCTGGACGCCTCCCTCGGGAGGTGTCACAGGCGAGTCCACCTGGGAGGAGACCCCGGGGAAGACCCAGGACACGCTGGCGCGACTATATCGCCCAGCTGGCCTGGGAGCGCCTCGGAATCCCCCTTGGAGAGCTGGTGGAAGTGGCTGGGGAAAGGGAGGTCTGGGCTTCATTGCTTAGGATGCTTCCCCCGCGACCCGAACCCCGGAGAAGCGGAAGATAATTGATGGATGGATGGATGGATGGATATATATATATATATATATATATATATATATATATATATATAATCCCTATATACAAAATATACAAAAATCCCTCTAAATGGTTGTGTCAGTTAAATGAAATTTAATGAAATGAAAACTGAAACTTAAGAACTGCTTTAATTCTTTCACTGTATGAGGCTCAAGTTGGCTTTTTATTTGTCTGCTTCTAATTTGAAGTTTCCAGTACACCTTAAAAACACAGCTGTAGCAATATTTCGCCAGTAGAGGGCAATATTTAACAGATTCATAAAGTCAAGCCGCGCTGCGATGGACTGGCGACCTGTCCAGGGCGTATCCTGCTAAGGATCCTGCGTATCCCATAAGACTGCTGGGATAGGCTCCAGCACCCCCCCGTGACCCTGACGGAGAAGAAAAGCCTTAGAAAATGGATGGATAGATGGATAAAGTCAAGCAGCATGCGAAAATGACAGACTGATTGCATGTTCAGATCGTCTGTAGATCTTACACCAAATTATGAGAATCAATTTAACGAGACGATCAAAAACATGGCTTATAATAAAAACAAACCTCTGTTTATCCAAAGAGTGGTTGTACATTGTGAGTGTGTCCTGAAGGCCAAACTCTCGATTATCAAACACTGGAATCTGATGTGATGCACAAATTAATAGTATGTTATATTCCTGATGTATTTTATTGATATCACACAAGGCTCAAGTGTGATATTGAGACGGTCACAGTATAAATATGCCACTGTAAGTTTTTTTAGACTCCACTATTGTAATCCAGCACTAAACTGTGTGTCAGACTTTATTATCAGATTCATCAGACGACTTGATCATGTGCAGAAAAAAACATCTGACAAAGAAACAGATTACAGCAAGAGCTCAGTTCTCACAGTCTGCCATATTCCATGTTCACTCGGTGAGAATAAACAGTGGTTCTATCTTATTGTAAGCAGGGCTGGGATGTAATGGAATACAAGTATTGGGAATTTGTATTCAGAGTACAGAAATGAAGTATCTGCATTCAGTCCAAGTTACATTTTGTGAATGTTGCTCTTTACATTTTGAAGAGAGAACCTTTAGATGACTTACCTGCTAAATTTCAGTTTCTTTAAAAGAAACACCATCAATGCATGTTTATTTACTATTTTAATATCAGCACAGTGTGTAAATACAAACTCCAAAGAAGAGCTCAGTAACTGCTTCTCAGCAGTTCCTGCTAAAGCCTGAGTAGACTGATAAAACAACGCGATTGTTAATCTAGTTAGTGCTTAATCGTGGTGTTACTAAATTCTTCTGAGTGATGACTGAACTGAACAATAGTGCACATCTTCAAGATTGATAATCTTAGTTTTGGTGTTGTACTGAATTTGTGCATGTGGTTTGTGGTAAGTTACTTACTGTACATGTTATTAACTGAAAATCACATAGCTACCCATTTTATAGTCACATTAGAAAGATTTAGTTATGGGGATGTGGCAAACTTTCTAAGCCGTGTGTGTATATATATGCATTTTAAATGTGTTTTTAATACATTTCTTTTTTAAGCATTTCTTTTTTACATCACTGAATACATTTAAGACAGTGTATTCAGTATTCAGCCATTTCTGCTTTTTCAAAGGTTTCTGCCCAGCCTTGATTATAAACTATGTTTGACAGTCTGTTAAACTGATTCTTATAATTTGGTGAGAGATCAACAGATGATCTGATCATCTGGACGCAGTTCCCCAACAAGCACACCAAATGTGCAGTTTTTTATTTTTGCACAGGAAATATTGCCCTCTACTGGAAAAATATTCCTACTGCTGCATTTTAAGGTGGACTGGACAATAGGAATAAGAAACTTTTACCCCTGATTAACAAGAAAATTGATTAAATAGTTTGACAACACAAATATTCAAATCTAGATATATTTTCCATATGATCATCACCTGCTGTACAATATTTGATTCCACAAAGTTTTGTGTTGAGTTCATTTTGAAAGAAAGATCTAAAGAGAAGCAAGAAAAGATTACTGAACTAATCAGTTTCATTCAAATACAGCAAGTATTTCTGAAAAACTGTGATATTTAACAATTTTGCAGATTTTTCTGAAATTCTAAGCTTAACATTTCAAGTGACATTCATAAAATATTACTCTACTGAAGTTCTCTGTATCTATAGCACTACAATGGTGGGACAGTGGAGGCTCTGGTTGTCTCTTTCCCACCCAGTTGATCCAGGGACCCACACCAATCCCATCAGTCCACATCCAGAAGCCAAATAGCTGACTCTGACCAAGCCCCACCCACAATGTTCCAGAGACACGCCTCCAGCTGAGCTCAAACTCCACCTCTTTGTGGTCAGACTCAGACTGAATGCACAGAAAACTAGTTCTGTTCTCGTTCATACAGTAATCCAGAGCTTCCTCCCAGCTCATTCTGTGATCACTGACATAAATGGATGCAGATAGAAACATAAACATTCAAATGAAAGAGGATGTTTTAGATGGTTTTCAGAGACACTGATATACACACAGTATGTTTTATTTATGACACTGAACTCTTCTGTAGGAATTGGAGTGTTTGTACAGTCATGGCTTACTGCTGTAGCACAGAGCAGACTGATTGTTACTGGTTTCCCCATTTCCTTTTTCTCAGTGTTAGTCTGATAATGACCGAGCCTGACAAGTCGCCCAGTTTCTGTAGGCCGAGCGTCCTTCGTCAGTCCACTCCCAGTCATCACGCAGTAGGCCGATCCAGAAGGACGTGCTGCTCTTCAGCCCTTTTATCTGATGCTGACTGGGTCAATGCTGCTCTTTCTGCAGTAACTTTCTGTACCAGCTCATATTCTCAAAGATGAAATAAAAGCTAAAGGCGAGGTCAGTCTTCTTCTTCTTCTTTTGGCTGCTCCCTTTAGGGGTCGCCACAGCGGATCATCTGCCTCCATCTTGCCCTATCCATTGCCTCCTCTACTTTCACACCAACCATCTCCATGTCCACCTTCACTACATCCATAAACCTTCTCTGAGGTCTACCTCTTCTCCTTCTACCCAGCAGCTCCATCTCCAACATTCTTTGCCCAATATATCCACTGTTCCTCCTCAACACATGTCCAAACCATCTCAACCTGGCCTCTCTGGCTTTATCTCCAAACTGCTCCACCTTCACTGTCCCTCTGATCTGCTCATTTCTAATCTTGTCCAGCCTTGTCACTCCCAACGAAAATCTCAGCATCTTCATCCCTGCCACCTCCAGCTCAGCCTCCTGTCTTTTAGACAGAGCCACAGTCTCCAAACCATACATCATAGCAGGACACACTACTGTCTTGTAAACCTTCCCTTTCATTCTTGCTGCTATCCTTCTGTCACACATCAGCCCTGACATCCGTCTCCACCCACTCCATCCTGCCTGCACCCTCTTCTTCACCTCTTTCCTACACTGTCCATTGCTCTGGATGGTTGAACCAATATATTTGAAGTCATCCACCTTTACGACCTCTACTCCTTGCATCTTCACCTTTCCACCTGCTTCCCTCTCATTCACACACATGTATTCCGTCTTGTCTCTACTGACCTTCATTCCTCTCCTCTCCAGTGCAAACCTCCACCTCTCCAGATTCTCTTCCACCTGCTCTCTACTCTCACCACAGATTACAATGTCATCTGCAAACATCATGGTCCATGGAGCCTCCTGCCTGACCTCATCTGTCAACCTGTCCATCACCATTGCAAACAAGAAGGGGCTCAAAGCTGATCCCTGATGTAACCCTACCTTCACCTTGAAACCATTTGTCACTCCAACTGCACACCTCACCACTGTCTCACTATCCTCATTCATGTCCTGCACACATGTCTCTGTACTTCTCTACCAACACTCTCAATGCAAAAATTGCATCTGTAGTACTCTTTCTGGGCATGAAACCAAACTGCTGCTCACTGATCTGAACCTCTTGCCTTAGCCTTGCTTCAACTACTCTTTCCCATACCTTCATGGTGTGGCTCATCAACTTTATACCTCTGTAGTTACTGCAGCTCTGCACATCACCCTTGTTCTTAAAAATGGGGACCAATACATTGCTTCTCCACTCATCAGGCATCCTCTCACTCTCCAGGATTTTGTTAAACAACCTGGTTAAAAAGTCCACTGCCTTCTCTCCTAAACATCTCCATACCTCCACAGGTATGTCATCTTGACCAACTGCCTTTCCATTCTTCATCCTTTTTAAAGCTGTCCTCACTTTCACCTTACTAATTCTCTGCACTTCCTGATCCACTATCTCTCCCCCCGTTGTCCTACTCTCTCTCTCGTTTTCCTCATTCATTAGTTCTTCAAAGTATTCCTTCCATCTACTCAACACTCTCTGTTCACTCACTAGTACATTTCCCTCTCTATCCTTTATCAGCCTAACTTGCTGTACATCCTTTCCAGCTCTATCTCTCTGTTTAGCCAAACGATACAAGTCCTTTACTCCTTCTTTACTGTCCAGCCTCTCATACAGCTCATCATAGGCCTTTGCCACCATTCATTTTGCTATGTGACTAGCCTCACAGTACTCCTGCCTACTTCCTTCATCTCTCTGGTTATCCCACTTTTTCTTAGCTGCCTTCTTCTTCTGAATACTCTCCTGGACTTCCTAATTCCACCACCAACTCTCCTTGTCTTCTTTCCTTTGACCAGACGAAACACCCAACACATTCTTGCCAGTTTCTCTCACCACCTTAGCTGTAGTTTCCCAGTCCTCAGGTAGCTCCTCACTGCCCCCAAGGGCCTGTTGCAATTTTTCCCTGAACTGCCTGCAACCATCCTCCTCCTTCAGCTTCCTCCATCTAATCTTTGGATCTGTCTTCACTCTCTTCCTCTTCTTTGTTTCTAACCTCATTCTACAGACAACCACCCTATGCTGCCTTGCTACACTTTCCCCTGGCACCACTTTACAATCTCCAATCTCCTTTAGGTGGCATCTCCTGCTAAGCATATAATCCACCTGTGTGTACCTCCCTCCACTCTTGTATGTCACCCTGTGTTCTTCCCTCTTCTGAAAATACGTGTTCACCACAGCCATTTCTATTCTCTTTGCAAAATCTACAACCATCTGACCTTCCGCATTTCTGTCTTTCACACCATACATACCCAGCACCTCTTCATCCCCTCTGTTCCCTTCACCAACATGTCCATTGAAGTCTGCACCAATCACCAACCTCTCCTCTCTAGGGACACCATCTACCACTTCATCCATCTTACTCCAAAATTCCTCTTTCTCCTCTAACTGACAACCAACCTGTGGTGCATATGAACTGACCACATTCAAAATCACACCATCAACCTCCAACTTCAGGCTCATGATCCTGTCTGACACTCTCTTTACATCCAGAACACTTTTCCCAAGCTGTTCCTTTAGGATTATCCCTACTCCATTTCTCTTCCTCTCTACACCAAGATAGAACAGTTTGAATCCACCTCCAATGTTCCTGGCCTTGCTTCCTTTCCATCTGGTCTTCTGGACACACAGAATATCTACCTTCCTTCTCTCCATCATGTCTGCAAACTCTCTGACTTTACCAGTCATTGTCCCTATGTTCAGAGTCCCTAATCTAACCTCCACACTCCTGCCTTTCCTTCTCTCTCGCTGCAGTCTAACCCGCCTTCCTCCTCTCCTCACTGATGGTCTTCGACCTACAGTAGTCCAATTTCCACCGGCACCCTGCTGGTCAACAGCACTGGAGGCGGTCGTTGTTAACCCGATCCTCGACCGATCCGATATGGCAATCATATTTGTGATCCGCATGATAGTTTTGGCACAAGTTTTATGCCGGATGCCCTTCCTGACGCAACCCTCACCATTTATCCAGGCTTGGGACCGGCACCAGAAATACACAAAGTACACCCCTAATGGCTGGTTTTGCTAAAGGTGAGGTCAGTAATATAAACAAAGTTGCATTTAAAAAAGTTGATTTTAGTTTTTTAAAAACACAGGGTTGTAGTAATGTTACACAGGATAAAAATAAAAAAGTGAGTTTAATCACTTGGGTCTCTGATGCTCAGCCAAATATCAACTATGATCCAGAGTTGAAATCAAAGCATCTTTTCTCTATTATTTTACGTATATAGTTTTTTTTTCTTATATTTTTACCCAATTTTCTCCCCAATTTTCCAGTCGTTTCCAATTCCACTCGCTACTTAGGACTCTCCGAATCACATGATACTACCAACGCTAGGAGGGTGAAGGCAGCACAGGCTTCCTCAGAGTCCTATGAAACCAGCCACAGCTTCTTTTCGAACTAACACTCATGCAACGCCATGAGACAGCCGAACACGCTCAGAGGAAAGCGCCAACCTCCAGATCTGTTACGTCAACTAACAAATGCCTGTTGAGTGATGGGGAGGAGAAGTGGGGCCATCCTGCCCAACCAGAGATAACAAGGCCAATTGTGCTCTCTTGGATGCTACGGACAGCTGTAGCATCACCAGGGATCGAACTCGCGATCTCCTGATGATATGGTCAACTGCTCCAGCACCCCCCCATGACCGTGAGGGAGAATCGGCTGTGTGTGTGTGTGTGTGTGTGTGTGTGTGTGTGTGTGTGTGTGTGTGTGTGTGTGAGAAAGTATATGTGATTATTGAGTTGAGGCAGGATATATTTGCAAGAAAAATTTACTGTAGGTGATTCATGAATTACAGTGTGGAGATTTAGAAAACCAGAAGACACAATCATGGTAGAATTAAGTTAAATGGGCAGAGTTAAAAAGCATAAACACAGAACAAAACCATATCAGCAGAATAAACCAGAAAACGGAGGATAAACACACTTCATGTTTATTTCACTTGCTCTTGGAGAGTCAGTGTCACTACTGGCTTGCTAATGGGGGCTTGGACCCTGTTTTTTCTGTAAAGCTGCTTTATGATAATGCCTGTTGTAAAAACTCTTGAGGTGGTCTTTCCTGACCTTTTCATTTTCAGTCCCAGAAATGCTGCAGTCATTATTGACAGTATGTTTACATAGGAAGTAATGAGAAAGTTGAATATTTTGCTTTTTGTGTGTGTGTGTGTGTGTGTGTGTGTGTGCGAGTGTGTGCGAGTGTGTGTGTGTGTGTGTTTGTGTGTATACACTCACCAGCCACTTTATTAAATACACCTTGCTAGTAAAGGTTGGCCCCTTTTGCCTTCAGAACTGCCTTAATTCTTTGTGGCATACTTTCAACAAGGTGTTGGATGTCATGATTGGCCCGTCCCAGTCCTGTCCATGTGCTCGTGTTGTTTACTTCCCAGTCCTGTCCATGTGCTTCTGTTTTGGTTTTCAGTCCTGCTCTCTTGTTTCATGGCTCCACCTCCGATTGTTTCCACCTGTTTCCCACCTGTCCCTCACTGTCCTGGTTTGTATTTAAACCCTGTGATTGCCCCTTGTTTTTGCTGGTCTTTGTTTGTTTGTGCGGTTTGTTGGATGTACTGATTGATCCTGTTTGTCTTGCTAGTCTTTGTTTGCTGGACATTTTGTTTGTTGGAGTTGTTTGGATCCTGTGTTCTGTTCGTCATATCTGTCCCCCCTGCTCTTCGTATTGGCTACCTGAACCTGGACCGTCTTGACCCTGATTTTGGATTTGCCCATAATAAATCTCACTTGTCTCCACACGTGTCCACCTCAACATCGCTCCCCAACATTACATTGGAAACATTCCTCAAGGATTTTGATTGGTTGTTTGAGTTACTGTTGCTTTTCTATCATCTTGAACCGGTCTGTCCATATGAAATTCAGTGAGATCCCATTCCAATGTTAATCGGATATTTTTATCATTCTTCCAGAAGCGCATTTGTGAGGTCAGACACTGATGTTGGATGAGAAGGCCTGGCTCGCAGTCTCCATGCTAATTCATCCCAAAGGTGTTCTACCAGGTTGAGGTCAGGACTCTGTGCAGGCCAGTCAAGTTATTCCACACCAAATTGGCTCATCCATGTCTTTATGGACCTGCTTTGTGCAATGGTGTGCAGTCATGTTGGAACAGGAAGGGGCCATCCCCAAAGTTGGCAGCTTGAAATGGTCTAAAATCTCTTGTTCCTGAAGCATTAAGTGTTCCTTTCACTGGAACTAAGGGACCGATCCCAACTCCTGAAAAACAACCCCACACCATAATCCCTCCTCCCCTTGGCACAATGTAGTCAGACAAGTACTGTTTTCCTGGCAACCACCAAACCCAGACTCCATTGGATTGCTGGACGGAGAAGTGTGATTGGTCACTCTAGAGAACACGTCTCCACTGCTCTAGAGTCCAGTGGCGCTTTACACCACTGAATTCCATGCTTTGCATTGCACTTGGTGATGTAAGGCTTGGATGCAACTCATTCCATGAAGCTCTCTACGCTGTTCTTGAGCTAATCTGAAGGCCACGTCAAGTTTGGAGGTCTGTAGTGATTGACTCTGCAGAAAGTTGGCGACCTCTGCACACTATGCGCCTCAGCATCCGCTGACCCTCACTCTGTCCTTATACGTGGCTGACCACTTTGTGGCTGAGTTGCTGTCATTCCCAATCACTTCCACTTTGTTATAATCCCACTGACAGTTGACTGTGGAATATTTAGTAGTGAGGAAATTTCACGACTGGACCCATTCTTTCACTAATGTCTATAGAAGCAGTCTGCAGGCCTAGGGCCTTGGTTTTATACACCTATGGCCATGGAAATGATTGGAACACCTGATTTCAATGATTTGGATGGGTGACTGAATACTTTTGTATTTATATGATATACAACTTTAGTTGCTCAACAGTCCGGGGTCTTCGTTGTCATATTTTGCGCTTCATAATGTGCCACACATTTTCAATGGGAGACAGGTCTGGACTGCAGGCAGGCCAGTCTAGTACCCGTACTCTTTTACTACGACAGCCACGATGTCGTAACACGTACCATGATGCCATTACAGATGTGCAAGTTACCCATGCCATGGGCACTAACAGACCCCCATACCATCAGAGATGCTGGCTTTTAAACTTTGCGCTAATAACAACCTGGACAGTCCTTTTCCTCTTTGGCCCGGAGGACACGACATCCATGATTTCCAAAAACAATTTGAAGTGTGGACTCGTCAGACCACAGGACACTTTTCCACTTTGCGTCAGTCCATCTCAGATGAGTTCGGGCCCAGAGAAGCCGGCGGTGTGTTGCAGGCATCAAATTCAAAATGAGTGAATATTTGCAAAAAAATATAAAGTTTATCCATTTGAACATTAAATATCTTGTCTTTGTAGTGTATTCAATTGAATATAGATTGAAAAGGATTTGCAAATGATTGTATTCTGTTTTTATTTATGTTTTACAGAATGTCCCAACTTCATTGGAATTGGGATTGTACACACACACACACAGTGTAAGTGTAAGTTCATGTAACGCTGGGGAGCAGTGGTGGACAGTAACTGAGTAAATGTAATTCGTTACTGTACTTAAGTAGCTTTTTCTTAGTATCTTAGTATAATTTACTATCTCTACTTTACTTAAGTATTTCCATTTTGGGCAACCTTTTGCTTTCACTCCACTACATTTCTACCTGATGGAAACTGTTTGCCTTCAGTGTTTTGTGCTTATGATCATTTTAATAGATGTCAGCATCACTAATTAATGACGTTCTATTAAAAGACTCATTTACCAAAAGAGACACTGGAGGATTTTCACCTAAAATGAGTTCATGAAGCGAGTCTTGTTATAAAATGATACCAGGACATCAGAGCCATAATTAATCTTTTAGTACTTTTACTTTCAATACCTAAGTACATTTGAAGGCAAAGACTTTTGTACTTTTACTCAAGTTGAGGTCTAGAGTAAGGACTTCTATTTTTACTGGAGTAATATTTTACCTTAGGTATTTCTACTTTAACTCAAGTACATGATTTGTGTACTTCGTCCACCTCTGCTGGGGAGTGATGATGCACATGCCGAGTAAAGCGAGTTTTATTATGGGCAAACCCAAAATCAGGGTCAAGACAATCCAGGTTCATTTAGCCAATACGGAGAGATTGGGGTTCAGACATGACGAAAAAAACACAGACTGAAATACACAATGGAGAAACACACCAAACAAATCAAACAAAGACCAGCAAACACAAGGGGCAAACACAGGGCTTTAAATACAAAACAAGGTTAAAGAGGGACAGGTGGAAAACAGGTGGCAATGATCAGGGACGGAGTCAGAAAACAAGAGGGCTGGACTAGACTCAAAACAAAGAAGCATGTAGCCGATAAAAAGTAAACAAAAGGCACATGGAGGAGAGGGAGGAGCCAATCGTGACAGTTCTATGTTTTTGGACAGTAAATAAACTGGTTATATCTGTAAAAGACATCACAGTCCCTGGTTCTTACCACCACCATTGTAAAGAAATCTAAGTCTGTGCTGGCAAAATCACGCTGGAGGGCTGGAGTCCTGCATAATTTGGTCCTTTTCCTACTGAACCATACCTTATTCAACTTAACAGGTAAATGCTAGGTTCAGAGCAGCGTTTATCACTCCAAGTCCTGTGTTTCCCCCACTTTAACACACCTGATTTAACTTGTCAGTTAATTAGCAACGCTTCAAGAGCTGAATCTTAACTGAACCTGGATAGGAACAGAACAAACATTACTCCGCAGTGCTGTTGTCCTCTAGGGAGAAACAGAGCTCAGTCCAGGATTATAACTGATGACTACAGCACTTGGGCCTGAGCGGAATAAGTCCAAAATGAGTGACAGACTTGTGAGAGCCCTCGAGATAAGCTGATTTCAGATTACAGCTGCGTAAACATTGCTTTGATATTTTAAATGTTTAACTTTAACCATCTTCCTCCAGAGTTGATCCGGACACCGGGACCTAGCGAGTCACTCTTGCCAACCGGAAGTGCCCGACGCCGGCGACGCCAGCGTAAACAAAGACGGGGCAAGCGCGGAGGTTTGCGTGCTAAGCTAAGGCTAAACCCACACCGGCCGGCGTTTTTCTTGCCAATGTCCGCTCGCTGCCGGGAAAGCTGGACGAATTAAAGATCTGGACCCTCACACAGAGATGCCTCAGGCACTGTAATTTGATGTTTTTCACGGAAACGTGGCTAAGGGGCGATGTGGCGGACAGCGTGGTGGAACTGGAGGGACGTGCACTGTTCAGAGCTGACCGGTCAACCGCGACAACGGGGAAGACCCGCGGCGGAGGAACCTGTATCTACGTAAACAAATCGTGGTGCACGGACTCTGTTGTAGTGGAAACCCACTGCTCTGCGGACCTGGAGGTCCTGACCATTAAATGCAGGCCCTTTTATGCAGCTCGTGAGTTTAGCTGCATCGTCGCTACTGTAGTCTATGTGCCTCCTGATGCTAATGCTAACTCGGCTATGGAGGCTCTCTGTGCTATCATCAACAAACTTCAATCTACATACCCGGACGGAGCCTTTATTGTAGCAGGGGACTTCAATCACACTGATCTAAAATCTGGATTACCACAATTTTATCAGAATGTCTCCTGCACCACAAGGGGACAAAAAACTTTGGATAAAGTTTACACAAACGTGGCTGATGCATACAAAGCCACACCCCTCCCCCACCTCAGACTTTCAGATCATCTTTCTCTGTTTCTACTCCCCAAATACACTCCAGTCATTCGGAGGATCAAGCCTACAACCAGAACAGTAAAGATCTGGATGGATGGGGCTGACTCCTTCCTTCAGCACCAGTTCCAGCAAACTGCCTGGAGCGAGTATGCAGCCCGGGCCACAACGGCCTCACACATCCACCTGGACACCTACACTAACTCTGTCCTGGAACACATCAACAACTGTGTGGACAGAGTGACAACACAAAAGACAATAATAATATTCCCAAATCAGAAGCCCTGGATGAACAGAGAGGTTCGCTCTCTGCTCAAAGCCAGAGATGCTGCCTTCAGGTCAGGAGACCGGGAAGCTTACAGCTTGGCCAGAGCCAATCTGAGAAGAGGAATATCCATAGCCAAGCACTGCTACAAACAGCGGATCGAGGAGCACTTTACCTCCTCTGACCCTCGGCGTATGTGGCAGGGCATACACACCCTGACAGACTACAAGCCACCGAGCACTGCGCCATCCACCAACAGTGCTTCACTCCCTGATGAGCTGAACCACTTCTACGCTCGCTTTGACCGGGGTAATAAGGTGACATGTTTAAAAAACGATCCTCCACAAGACGATAATCCACTTGAACTTTCCAATTCGGATGTCAGTCGCATGCTGAGCAGGGTGAATGCACGGAAAGCAGCCGGCCCTGATGGTGTACCTGGCTGTGTGCTAAGATCCTGTGCTGAGGAACTCTCGGGTGTCTTCACACACATCTTCAATGTCTCGCTGGCCCAGGCAGCTGTCCCATCCATCTTCAAGTCTGCCACCATGAAGCCACTGCTTCAGCCCTGAATGACTTCCAACCTGTTGCACTCACCCCAATCATCTCCAAGTGCTTTGAAAGACTAGTTCTTTCCCACCTGAAGTTCTGCCTACCTGCTACGCTGGACCCACACCAGTTCACATATCGGAGCAACAGATCCACTGAGGACGCCATCTCCACAGCACTACACACTGCACTGACCCACCTGGACTGTCAGAACTCATATGTGAGAATGCTCTTCATTGATTTCAGTTCAGCATTTAACACAGTGATCCCGTCCATGCTGATATCCAAGCTCAACCATCTGGGCATCAGCACATCACTTTGCAACTAGATTTTGGACTTCCTGACTAACAGACCCCAGTCTGTTAAATTAGGCAATCTCCATTCATCACACATCACCCTGAACACTGGCGTTCCACAAGGCTGTGTTTTGAGTCCGATACTGTACTCCCTCTACACCCATGACTGTGTACCTGTTTATGGCTCAAACACCATAGTCAAGTTCGCAGATGGCACCATGGTGATAGACCTGATCACAGATAATGATGAGACGGCCTACAGGGACGAAGTACAGCATCTCTCCTCATGGTGCCATGACAACAACCTGGCACTCAACACGCACAAAAAAAGGAGATCATCATGGACTTCAGACGGACTAGGAACCAGGCTCACACCCCCATCTCTATCAGTGGAGTTGCAGTGGACCAGGTGTCCAGCTTCAAGTTCCTTGGTCTGCACATCTCCAAGGATCTCACCTGGCCCTTGAACTCCTCCGTCCTCATCAAAAAGGCGCAGCAGCGCCTTTATTTTCTGCAGAGCCTCAAGAAAGCTCACCTGTCTCCCAGGATCCTGGTGAACTTTTACCGCTGTACCATTGAGAGCATACTCACCAACTGCATCTCTGTATGGTACGGCAGTTGCTGCGCTGCTGACCGCAAAGCACTCCAGCGGGTAGTAAAAACTGCGCAGCGCATCACAGGCACCGATTTACCCACCATCGAGGACATATACCACAAACGCTGCATGGGCAGGGCAAGGAACATCATCAAAGATGTTACCCACCCAAATCATAGACTTTTCAGCCTCTTACCATCTGGCAGGCGTTACAGGAGCCTCCGCTCCTGCACCAGCAGGCTTAGGAAAAGCTTTTTTCCTGAGGCGGTTATCCTGACGAACGCTACACAGTCACTTTAAAAAACTGCACTTCCTACACCTTCTGCACTGATGATATACTTCATTCATACAACTTTCATTTGTATTGCTGCTCCTTCTGTACAGTATCTATTACATCTACATGTCTATATTTGTATACGTATGTGTATATAATAACCTACAATCATATTACTGCACATCTCACTTTATGTATGTGTTATGTATATATGTATATTATATACTATATATTCAATATGTACATTCCTGTATATAAACTTAATACACAGATATATAGATACATATAACACTGCATATATAACACTATATTTTATATTGTATGTTTCATATTTTATATTACATATTTCACATTTCACTTGTACACACATGTATATAACAGTTATATTTATGCACTGGTCACTGTTACCACCGCACATTATGTAAATAATGTTATATATTGCACTTCTGGTTAGATGCTAACTACATTTCATTGGCCCTGTACTTGTACTCTGCACAATGACAATAAAGTTGAATCTAATCTAATATAATCTAATCTAATCTAAATGGTAAGACAGCTGTATTTATGAGTTTTGTTTGTAAAACAGCATAAACCATAGTTACTTTTCTGTAATGAATTTCTTGACTGTGCTTGTCAAACACTACAGGCAGCAATTAAAAATAAACAAGCAGAAACATAAAACATTTATGGTTTTAAAGCCCTTGGAATACCTTGAAATGAAAAATCTAATTAATTGCACAGCTGTGTAGTTTCTATACAAATGTGTTATATTTAAACATGTAGTGGCATATTAGTCCTTACTCTAAAGTCACTTCCCCTCAGTAGGGTCAGACAGTGGTCTTGCTGTATCCTTATCTGCAGGGCCGGTGCTAGCCATTTGTGTGCCCTAAGCACAAATGCTTTGTGGTGCCCCCCTGGAAATTAACCATAATTCCGTATTTGTCAGTGCATTCCTCTTTATTTCCAAAATAACTTCTCAATATTAATTTTTAATATATTTAATGTTTTGAAAACAGTTGTAAATAAGTAAGAGGAGAAATTAAATTCTTGATAAAAAACTAAACTAATTTTGCATTAACAATGGCACCAAACATTAAAAGAAATAAATAAAATAATTTAAAATATTAAACAAACACCACCTCCATTATTAAAAAATAGATCTGTGCAATGACTCATAAATAAGAGAAGAACTGAACTTTGTAAACACAGTACAACATATTCAAGTATTAGGTCTATCCTAGTATTTAAGTAAGAAAGTGCAAATTTCTTCAGTAAATAACCAAACATAAGTACAAATAACTGCACAACAGAGGAACTTTACCATCTCTACAAAGAGACCAAGCTATTATATAGTATATATTTTCACAAATGCCAGTTGTTAGAGGCCCTACAGATGCACATGTCTGCATTTCCTGGCTGCAAAATCATCAATCGGGTCATTATACGTCACCATTGATGCGGATACCTTGTGAAAGTTTCACCTGTAGCATTATCTTTTTTTCACTACACAGTTACATACTCGTGGGTTCATGCTACATAAACACCAAATAAACATCCTGAAATACAATATGTTAAGTAAACTTGGCTAATACTTGGCTGATGACCTCTGATGGCTAAAAGAAATAGCAAGCCCAAATTTAAGCTTTAAAATGACCAATTGTTATTCAAAACATTGTTCTATCTGCAAGTGTCGCACGAGCATCTCGCTGTCTCTTCTTTTTTCTCTTTTCCATCCCTGACTCTTGATGCCTTTTTGAGGCCCATGTCCAAACATAAGTGTCTGCCAAACTTGAGATCGAGGAATAATTGAACAGACCACTGGGAGGTGGGGGAGGGGGGCACCACGGGGAGACTGGAGAGAGGGCTGCACAGGAGATTAATCTTTTTCTCGAGCAAATATGTTACTCTTGTATTGCTTATATCTTTTAACATGCTTTAAATATTTTTACATTAAATATGTCATTATTATGATTACTATTATTACGATGATTTTTCACAAGCCTGATTTTTTGGTGCCCCACGCACAGTGCGTGATCCATGTGGGCGGAGCGCTGGCACTGGTTATCTGTGGACAAAAATACTGCAAATCAAAAAGAACAGTAATATTGTTGTCCTCTTGCCTGATGCTTACAGTGAATGTAATCTACCAAAAGTGAGGCAATCAAGTTAAAGAGCTCAAACCCAGCATTAACAAATGTCATGTGAGAGGAGACAACAGACAATCTTACCAACATGTTAATTCTCACAGATTTAGTTTAGTAAACCTAACAAAAGTGGGGAGGTGTTTGTAGGAAAAGGGAGTACAATGCAAATGTCTGTAAAGAGAATGAAGAGAGTATGTCTGATAATATATCTGAACAGTGTACTGAGGGGCTGCAAATGTTCATTTGTTCTCTATAATCATCAGGAACTTTTAAAGCTGTTAGTTTTTGGCTGCAGTTTCTGAGTATCACAGTGGAATTGATAAAAGTGCAGTGAAAGCTTCGGTCAGATACAATTTTTTTTTTTAAATCTTCACATCAGAGGTTCAGAGACTCAAAAGTTCACCAAAAGTATAGAATACCCATCCTATTATCTTTATTACAGCAGTCCATGATGCTTTCACAGCTCCCACTGTCATCACATTCATGACTGAATACTAATGGAAACATAAATATAAAGTGATATAAGCGACACTGATGCTCAAAAAGTGTGCCTTATTCGTGATACTGAACTCTGCTGAGATAATTAGAGTGTTAGTAAAGTCATGACTCACTGTTGTAGCACAGAAAAGGCTGAGCTTGATTACTGCATGGCACTGAAGACCATTTCATTTTTTCAGTGTTGCACAGTTTGATGATAGTTAAGGCTGACCACTCTTCCAGTTTCTGTATTCAGACCATCCTTCATCCGTCCACTCCCAGTGATCACGCAGCAGGCTGATCCAGAAGGACGTGCTGTTGTTCAGCCCTTGTATCTTCACTGCTTCATTCTGGTTCTCATCTCTGATGCTGACCAGGTCAGTGTAGTTCTTGGGTGTGGCCACAGGAATGGGTGTGCCGTGGAGTGCAGCCATGGGAGCAGGAACTTGGGCAGCATCCACAACGCCAGGAACAGGCTGCGGCAACAACCTGGAGGAACAAACAGAAACAGAACTCACTCGGCTGCTCCCAAGGCTCAGTCGAGCTATGGGAAGCTTGTAGTGGTGATTGAGAATGAGCCGAGAGCCATAAAAAGGGTTTTCTGAATGTTGCGTCCGTCTCACCTGGTCTTGCGCTACAGATAGCTCCTCCCAGCAGCGTTGCTCAAGACGGTTGGACCCAAGGCGCTTACCTGAGCTCTTGTCGTCATGATACCAGATGATATTGTGATGCAACACTATGCTTGAATGCTAGATTGCTGTTTGGATACAATGAACTTTTCTGTTATGGGCGATTTTAAACTATAGTTTTACTACAGTTTTAGCAGACTTTTTTAGTCACATACTGTAGTCTCATTCCTCTTTTAGTCAGGGGATGATAACAGGAAGTACAAACATCATGCCAACTAATCAATAAAGATTTTTTAAATATTGATGTTCTTGATAATGTTGGTTAGTTGTCATAGCCCTAAATGTGATCCTACACTTGGTTTCGAAAGTGAGTCAAAATGATGGCATCATGAGAACAATAGAATAATAAGAATAGCATAGGTCAGTTTTAAAAGCTGCTGGGTAAACACTGAGGACACTGAAGTACATTACATCTGGCAATGGTGCTTGTGAAGATTATAAAGTTCTTCTACATGTGTCTTAGGGTAAACAAAATAAAAAGACTCATTTGTAAACATTACGGTACATTGATGTCTGTGTTTGTACTGGAATATAGAGAAGGTCCATTGTTGCTCATTTTGAATAACTGGGGAGTTTTACTGCAGGTCAGTAAACATGACCACTGTGCATGGGATTGAAACCAGTAGGCTGAAAGAAACACTTTGCATACTCTGCATGGAAGATTTAATTTCTATGTTAAGCAAATGAATAAATAAAACAGCTCCATTTATCATATAGGTGCACTTTGTAGTTCTCCAATTACAAACTGTAGCCCATCTTATGCTCTGCATACTTTGTTAGCCCTCTTTTACCCTTTTCTTCAATGTTCATGACCCCACAGGACCACCACAGAGCAGGTATTATTAAACATCTCATTGTCACTGCTTGATTGAGTATCATCTACCAACCAAAAATATCCAGCCAACATCATCCTCTGGGTGGTGTTCTGTGAAGGACTAGAGGATGACCAACACAACTTGTGCAGCAGCAGATGAGCTATCGTCTCTGACTTTACATCTACAAGATGGACCAACAAGGTAAATGCGTCTAATAGAGTGGACAGTGAGTGGACACAGCAGCTGGACTCCAGCAGCACTGCTGTGTCTGATCCACTTGTACCAGCATGACACACACTAACATACCACCACCATGTCAGTGTTGTTGCAGTACTGAGAATGATCCACCACCCAAACAGTACCTGCCCTGTAGTGGTCCTGTGGGGACACTACCACTAAAGAACAGGATGAAAGGGGGTTAACAAAGTATGCAGAGAAACAGATGGACAACAGTCTGTAACTGTAGAACTACAAAGTGCACCTGTATAGTAAGTGGAGCTGATAAAATGAATAGTAGTGTAGATACAATGAATTGGTTTAAATGACGTGGCTGGTCAGTGTACAAATAGGATAAAATATTCATTTATAAGGCAACAAATTATATCCCAGTATTAGCTACCAGGAAGACAGTGATAAGTGAGTAAAACTACAGGTGTTAATTATGCCTTCAAGTTAAAATGATAAACATTTAAGCAAAATTAATATTGTAATAATAATATTAATAATAATGAGTTTAATTCTCAAACACAAGAATGTTTTACAATTCCAATCAAAACATACATAAACACAGTTCCAGCTTAGTGTTGTACATCATGAATGAGATTGATACTATCACAGTTTAATATGATAAAATATGCTAATATTGAGAATAGAGAACCTACCAGGTACCATTGAGAGCCACCAGAGGCAGCGTGCGACTAGCGTCCGAGGCCCAATGCTGATCAGAGCCATGGAAGCCGATACAAAAACAGCATGAACCTGAGCCAAGAATGAGAGAGAACTGCAGCATCCACACTCCTAGGTATCAGCACTAGAAGCTAGCATTAGCCTAGTGTGAAGGTCTAAACAGCTTTAGACAGAACCATGCAGGTTCATTTCAACTCACTGAGCCCATAATTATAAAAGTTTAGAAAATGAAGAGTCAAATCTTAGCTAGAAAGCTAAGCCAGCAGCAATGCCAGCTCATTACTGGGGAATGTTTAAAGAATCAAGACTCAAATCTCAGTGAGTGCAGTTGAGTGAATGGTGTCAGCACGACAGACAGAGAAAATCTTTCTGGGCACAAGAAGTAGGGGTGCTAATGGTACTGCTGCACCCACAGATTTCACGATTGCAACTGCTAAAAATGATAATAATAATTATTATAAAATAATCTTAACATTATAATGATTTAAGCATATTAAGATCCATGTGTTCTTGTTTTAGAGTGGAGTTTATTTTTTATTGTTTCATTTAAATATTTCCAAAATTCTACAGTATTCACACACGTTAAGTTTTTCATTGAAATTAATTAATCAAAAATGAATAAATAAATAAAAACTTGAGGTCCCCTGTTTTCATGTCACTACTGAAACATAGAGATTTAGTCTATAGGTGGGTCTATAGAGTCATTTAAAAAGTAGATTTTAGTTTAATGTCCAAATCAGTTAAAAACTTTTCAACTTGGACTAATTCAGTACAATGGTTCATATGCTGTAGTGTCTCACCACAATGTAGCATGATATGACACATTCCGTTTAATACAAATTCACCTATTTTTTAAAGTGAAAATCATTTTGTTTGACATCATCGTTCATGTCACATATATACTGCTTAAACTTTCAGCAGACCCAACCTGAGACACTCTCATGTTTCTTAATCTTATTGATTATTGAAGTTATAGTGGGAGCTTATATGTAATTCTCCTTCTCCTCATCTCTTCAAACATAGAGACGGCATGCAGGGTGGTGGGACATGAATGTTGAGGTTTAGTAATGCTCCTATGCTGTTTTTAGTAACTTACTCTGCACAAAAAGATATATTTGGTGTTTTAATTAATAATAATAAGGGTACTTCATATTCCTTCACACAGTTAGGGTGGGGTACACACACCTTGCACACACCATAAAAGCTATTTTGTAAAATACTGAGGACACTGAAGTACATGACTATGCAGAAGAGACTATGTATGGGGCTTGTAAAGGAGAGATTACTATGGTATATTTTACATGTGATTTGCAGCAGACAAATGAAATGAGTTGGAACTTTATTAATGTATGTGTTTGTCTGGACCAGAGAGAAGAACCATTGTTCTAACTTTTGAATAGTTGAGCATATCTAGGGTATTATTGCGATCAGGTCAATAAAGCTGATACAGAAGCATGGAGCAGGAGGGAATGCTTTGCATGTGGTGCATGAACACTTGGGAAGGTGAATGGGGGTGTCTCTTCTCATTTTTCAAATATATGGATTTCAAGACAACCGTGATATCACCACTGAAGAATCATGTGCAGTTTCTCAGATTGGACTGTTTCCTCTTGAACTGGAATTCAATTCACTCCAACATTTTGGAATTAAACTCTCCGATTGTAAAATCATGAAGATGTGCCAGTATGTCATCTTCAAGGCAGAAACCTCAGAATTCATTTTATAAGCAGCATTGCCTTGTTTGATTAGTCACCAGCCATAATCTTCATTTCTTTGAGGATCTCAATGGAAATTTATAGTGTTGCTAGCACGAAAATAGTAACACTGTATGATCACATTACCACTGGTGCAAAACCTAGCTTAAACACAGGCATGCCAGACTTATAACAGTCAAACAAGTAACATATTCTTTAGTCAGTATGCAGTTTCCCTCTACTGTGCCATGTTAATGACATTTATGACTGATATATCTATAAAACAAACAAGCACTCATTTGTTTGCTGGAGCCAATGAGGTAAAGCTGAGAAGATGAACAGTAACTGAACAGCAGGGCTGTGAGGCTACTTTACATAACAACATGGTAACTGGCAAAGAGAGCTTCCTTTCATAGTTAGCCATGTTTGTACTGCTAGAGTATAAATTATATGTGAGTCATGATCAGCTTCTCAACATCGTAAACATTGGTAAATGTTCCCTCCTAATCTTCTAACATTGCTGTGCACCATGGGAGACACAGGGATGAAGAGATGTATAAAAGATGGTACCTATATGCTGACCAAATCATAATAATTGTCTGCAAACTTCTACTGTTATTAATAAAAATATTTATGGGATTTTATCTAATTTAATAATCCGAGTAACTGGGTAGAAATACTTTTATCATGCCCCTGTACATATTTCACACCCATGTGATATTAATTCTGTAAGCTAATGTTTAAACTGATAAATCTGTGTCATTTTAAGGTTTAGAGCTAGAAATATGTAAATACAGTCCTCAGAAGCAGGGGGCAGATTTCACTGTTTAATGTTCATTTCCATTTCAGTGTTGTGCAGCTCAGGACATGAGGACAAGAAAAAGGAATGCTTAGTAAGATCACTTACATCTAAGGCTGTCATTGTGAGTGAAATCATTACTGGTAATGATTTGTGGAGGCAAAGCAGCTATTTATACAAATGCTTTAGGCTTTAATCAGAAAGCAGGCTACTAATTCTCTTCTTTTGAAATTCTTTCTATATATTAGTGATCGAGATAAATCTACAGGCCACGAGGGCCGTATTCTGAGTTCTTACAAGAATTTGCTGACTTTCTTTTAATATTCACCTTAACAATTCACAAGATACACTAAGGCATTTGTGTCTTTCTTATACTCTGTTGGTTTCACTCAAAATACAGTGGGGCCCAGTCATTATTGCATCCACACTCTTGATTCTTGATTTTGACGTAAGATCATTTCACATCACAGCACTCTCAGATCATTCTCTTACCATATATGAAATTTACTGTAGACATAAAATATGCTCATTTTTATGTTACTGTGTGAAGCGTACTATGAGATGCTCCACAGCTTGTAGCTTTATCAAGATCTATCAGCATCTATCAGCTGCCAGTCTGAACCTATCAAATTACATATTTTGACTGAATGTTTAAGGGACACTTTTCATTCGATTGTAGATAATGTTGCTGCACTAATAACTAAAATAATAAGGCAGCAAAAGCTCATCCCATGGTACAATGATCAATCAGACTTTAGATTTTGATTTAGTACAATTTCTAAATTTACTAAGAACCAAAGAGATGCTGAACTCCAGATGCCATCAGCTTACAGACTCAAGATGCATATTGAATAGTTCAATTCAGACTCACCCTTAACTGGCATATGATATGATTTGGTTTATTGCTAAAGACTCCTAAATTTTTTGCCCAAGAAAAAAAAAATCAAACACAACAAAAAGCGCTGACCGCTGACAGCTGACCTTCGGTACATACATAAAACCTTTTGTTTCCAACTTTTTGAGTGTGACTGTGCTAGTTTTGCTCTGGCCATGTACAGCCATTATTGCAATGCTGTTCACTCAGGATCCGTTTAAACTGAAGTGTGAGTTCCTGGTTGGTGCCTGTGTAGTTGGAGTTTGTCCCGGTGTACAAGAGGGTCACCTCAATGTGAATTAAAATTGCAGAGAGGAACAATCTGACTGTTGTGTGTGCTAAACATCAGGTCAGAGTATTCGGCCTTCTTGGAGTGAGTGGGCGGGGTTCTGGAAAGGGTCCTACCTACAGAATCCATAGTCTTACTGGGAGACTTCAACGTTCATGTTGGCAATGACTGGGAGACCTGGAGAGGCTTGATTGGGAAGAACGGCTTGCCCAATCTAAACCCAAATGGTGAATTGTTATTGGACTTCTGTGCCAGGCATGGATTGTCTATAACGAACACCAAGTATGAACACAAGGATGCTCATAAGTATAAATGGTACCAGAGCCCCTTGAGTCAGAGGTCAATGATCAACTTCAAAACTGAAGAGAGAGGCCTTTAGGGCCTAAAACAGTGGCAAAAGGAAAATCCAGGGCATGAGAGGAGTTTGATGAAGCCATGGAAACGACTATCAGTCAGCTTCAAGGAGGTTCTGGACTACTGTCCGGCAACTTGGGAGTGGTCGGGGTGGCTGCGCCCAAGCTGTATTTGGCAGGGGTGAAGAAAGTCTGACTTCAAGTGATGATATTGTCGGTTGGTGGAAGGAGCACTTTGAAGAACTCCTTAATCTGGGAGACATGCCTCCCTTCCAGGAGTCAGGGCCGGAGGCTTCTGGCGTGTCAAGCTTCATTTCCCTGGTGGAGATCACTGAGGTAGTTGGCCAGCTCTTCAGTGGCAAGGCACCAGGGGTGGATGAGATTTGTTTGGAGATGCTTCTTCTTCTTCTTCTTTCCGCTGCTCCCTTTAGGGGTCGCCACAGCGGATCATCTGCCTTAATCTTGCCCTATCCATTGCCTCCTCTACTTTCACACCAACCATCTCCATGTCCACCTTAACTACATCCATAAACCTTCTCTGAGGTCTACCTCTTCTCCTTCTACCCAGCAGCTCCATCTCCAACATTCTTTGCCCAATATATCCACTATTCCTCCTCAACACATGTCCAAACCATCTCAACCTGGCCTCTCTGGCTTTATCTCCAAACTGCTCCCTCTGATCTGCTCATTTCTAATCTTGTCCAGCCTTGTCACTCCCAACGAAAATCTCAGCATCTTCATCTCCGCCACCTCCAGCTCAGCCTCCTGTCTTTTAGACAGAGCCACAGTCTCCAAACCATACATCATAGCAGGATGCACTGCTGTCTTGTAAACCTTCCCTTTCACTCTTGTTGCTATCCTTCTGTCACACATCAGCCCTGACATCCGTCTCCACCCACTCCATCCTCCCTGCACCCTCTTCTTCACTTCTTTTCTACACTGTCCATTGCTCTGGATGGTTGACCCAAGATATTTGAAGTCATCCACCTGACCTCTACTCCTTGCATCTTCGGCTTTCCACCTGCTTCCCTTTCATTCACACATGTATTCCGTCTTGTCTCTACTGACCTTCATTCCTCTCCTCTCCAGTGCAAACCTCGACCTTGCCAGATTCTCTTCCACCTGCTCTCTACTCTCACCACAGATTACAATGTCATCTGCAAACATCATGGTCCATGGAGCCTCCTGCCTGACCTGATCTCTCAACCTGTCCATCACCATTGTAAACAAGAAGGGGCTCAAAGCTGATCCCTGATGTAACCCTACCTTTACCTTGAAACCATTTGTCACTCCAACTGCACACCTCACCACTGTCTCACTATCCTCATACATGTCCTGCACCACCCTAACATACATTTCAGCTACACCTGACTTCCTCATACAGTACCACAGTTCCTGTCTTGGCACCCTATCATATGCCTTCTCTAGATCCACAAAGACACAATGCAGCTCCTTCTGACCTTCTCTGTACTTCTCTACAAAACACTCTCATGCAAAAATTGCATCTGTGGTACTCTTTCTGGGCATGAAACCAAACTGCTGCTCACTGATCTGAACCTCTCGCCTTAGCCTTGCTTCAACAACTCTTTCCCATACCTTCATGGTGTGGCTCATCAACTTTATACCTCTGTAGATACTGCAGCTCTGCACACTCCCATACGTGTTCACCACAGCCATTTCCATTGTCTTTGCAAAATCTACAACCATCTGACCTTCCGCATTTCTGTCTTTCACACCATACATACCCAGCACCTCTTCATCCCCTCTGTTCCCTTCACTAACATGTCCATTGAAGTTCTCTCCTCTCTAGGGACACCATCTACCACTTCATCCATCTTACTCCAAAATTCCTCTTTCTCCTCTAACTGACAACCAACCTGTGGTGCATATGAACTGACCACATTCAAAATCACACCATCAACCTCCAACTTCAGGCTCATGATCCTGTCTGACACTCTCTTTACATCCAGAACACTTTTCCCAAGCTGTTCCTTTAGGATTATCTCTACTCCATTTCTCTTCCTCTCTACACCATGATAGAACAGTTTGAATCCACCTCCAATGTTCCTGGCCTTGCTTCCTTTCCATCTGGTCTCCTGGACACATAGAATATCTACCTTCCTTCTCTCCATCATGTCTGCAAGCTCTCTGCCTTTACCAGTCATTGTCCCTATGTTCAGAGTCCCTACTCTAACCTCCACACTCCTGCCTTTCCTTCTCTCTTGCTGCCTTCTAACCCGCCTTCCTCCTCTCCTCTTTGATGGTCTTCAACCTACAGTAGTCCAATTTCCACCGGCACCCTGCTGGTCAACAGCACCGGAGGCGGTTGTTGATAATCCGGGCCTCAACCGATCCAGTCTGGCAATAATATTTGTGATCCGCATGATAGTTTTGGCACAAGTTTTACGCGGGATGCCCTTCCTGACGCGACCCTCATCATTTATCCGGGCTTGGGACCGGCACCAGAAGTACACAAAGTACACCCCTAATGGCTGGTTTTGCTCTGCAAACTGCTACTGTGACCCTATCTGGACTACGCAGTCAACGACGACGATGATGATGATGATGATGATGATGAAGATGACGATCATGACTAACCTACAGTTTTACGTTGTTTACCTTTTTCTTTTAAACCTTTGGGGGCTAAGAGCATTTTCTTGATTTTTGCATATCTTTCTAAAAATGTTTCACTTACATAAAGTGTGTGACCCACATTATCTTCATTGCTACTTTCTAAAACTGTAAACAGCTGTAAAACACTTTCTGTGTTTCTGACATTTCACTTGTTTCTCCGATGTCAACTGAATGAATTAGTAAGGGTTTTTGACGTGATAGTTCAGTCCTTAGTGATTTCCTGAATGTCCATTGATCAATTTCACACAAAATGTTGATGGACTCGAATCCACCAATTACACATGGCGGAAGGCAGATGATATGTTTCTCAACCACTCTTCACAGCCTCATAACACCAAATGTGAATGATAGACGATCTCATTATAAGATGAAATTGAAAGTTTCAGGAAATACTTGAACCTAATTTTTGCACTGTATTACCACAAAGATAGAGAATAAAATAGAGGAACATCAGATGTGACACACAGACATGTTTGTGGATCCTGGAGGGTCAAACACAGCATCAACTGTAACACTTCAGTTCTGTCCCTCAAATTAAAGGTTGTTCCATAATGAAAGACGTTTTATTTAAATTCCTGTTGAATCAGGTTTAGTGTAAAATTAACTTTTGAGAAATGCAGTTCTTGCAGTAAATAATGACACTTAGCTGAAATCTCTACTGCGGATTCAAAATTTTGAACAGCATTTACATCCTAGACAGCGATTCTTTACAAATTCAGGAGCTCCAAATTCAATAAACCAAAAAAAAAAAAAAAATTTAATCCTTAAAATAACAAACAAAACAAGACAATGTATTAATGCTTTTTGACTTTTTCACGTGACCCTTCATAACACAACAGAAGCATGTTTTTTTTTCTTTCTTTGTAGTATCCTAACTGACCCTGCAATGAGAGAGCATGTGTATGTTTACCTGAATGACAGGTTACGTATAAAAAGTCTTTAAGATCCCACTTGTTTTAAATAAATCTATTTAATATAAATAATAAATAATATTGAGGTTTAACACAATAATTAGGATTAAATTTAGAACATGATAGAGCAAACTTAAAACTATTTGGAGCTCAGTTTGCAAGGTTGAATGAAAGCAATTTTTTGTTTGTTTTTTATGGAAATCCAAAAAATGCTTTTATTGCAGAAAGATTTTATTTCTATTATGTAGTTTGAAAGAACAAGAAACTTGAAATCAGGACAACATTTTAAATGCTTTAAATCATCAACAAAACAAGCTCTACATGATTAACACAAGATCAATTAAAAAACTGAAAATGAAAATGAACTGAAAACACAGATGTTCAACCCTATATATCCTTTCCATGTGATCACCACCTGCATTTCTTCTTTTGATTAACCCCTTAAAATCTCAGGCTTGTTACATACTAAGTCTTATTATTCAGTATTTACAGGGACTTCAGTGCAAATTGGCTGAGCATTTCTTGGGTTATAGAAGTGTGTAATGTAACTTTTGACCCCCAGATGGGCGCTGACCATTTTTCTAAGGGGTTAAACAAAGCTTTGTATTGAGTTAAACTGAGAAAAGAATGAAAAAAAAAAGATTACTGAACAATATTTTCATTCAAATAAAATATGGAAGACTAAGCAGTGCTGTTCAAAATATTGCAAGTTTAACTGAGAGCTGAATGTAAATAAAAAATAGTTAAACCTGTGTTGCCTGTATTTATTAACGTATGAGTTACACAGTGCACAGGATCAGTTAGATTTTTTTTTTGTATTCACATAAAACTCTGAATTTAGATCTACAGTCTTTATCTCTCCATTTGAAACCTTTCTCTGTATCTATGGCACCACAGTGGTGGGACAGTGGAGGCTCTGGTTGTCTCCCTCCCGTCCAGTTGGACCAGGGACCCACACCAATCCCATCAGTCCACATCCAGAAGCCAAATAGCTGACTCTGTCCAAGCCCCACCCACAACATTCCAGAGACATGCCTCCTCCTGAGCTCAAACTCCACCTCTTTCTGGTCAGACTCAGACTGAATGCACAGAAAACCAGTTCTGTTCTCGTTCATACAGTAATCCAGAGCTTCCTCCCAGCTCATTCTGTGATCACTGACATAAATGGATGCAGATAGAAAAATAAACATTCAAATGAAAGAGAATGTTTTAGATGGTTTTCAGAGACACTGATATACACACAGTATGTTTTATTTATGATAATGAACTCTTCTGTACGAATTTCAGTGTTTGTACAGTCATGGCTTACTGCTGTAGCACAGAGCAGACTGATTGTTACTGGTTTCCCCATTTCCTTTTTCTCAGTGTTAGTCTGATAATGACCGAGCCTGACAAGTCGCCCAGTTTCTGTAGTCCTTCGTCAGTCCACTCCCAGTCATCACGCAGCAGGCCGATCCAGAAGGACGTGCTGCTCTTCAGCCCTTTTATCTGATGCTGACCAGGTCAGTGTAACTCCTCCTGCAGTAACTCTTTGTACCAGCTCATATTCTCAAAGATGAAATAACAGCTAAAGGTGAGGTGAGTAATATAAATAAAGTTGCATTTTAAAAAGTTGATTTAGTTTTTCTGGGGGCAGCTATGCTTTATAGTTATACACAGGTGGAAAAAATTCAGAACCCCTATAAAATGCTACCAGTTTGTGTCCTAAATGTGAGATTTTATATGTTTCTTGGCACATAACAAATGCTGACACTGAAAACCTAAGAAACCTGAGTCTGAAAAAGATTGGATCAGCCACGTGGTTGTCAATAGGTTTTAAATTTGCATGTGTGTTAAAAGAACATAAAATATGTTAAAAACACAGGGTTGTAGTAATGTTACACAGGAGAAAAATAAAAAAGAACAGAAATGTGTGAGGTAGGTGTGGACTGTGATGTGGAGTTGCAGTTCATTGTGTTTTCACAAAACATTCTCCACTGGCTTTCCCCAAAAAGTAGGTGAGTTGTTTGGACTCAAAATGTCTCTTCAGTTTTAGGGTTTTTGAGATTAATTTTAAAACAAACCTCACTCTATCCACCGAGCTTTTCAATTAGCTTCGACAAAATGTATGATAATGATAAATCTTATGTGATATCTGCTTCTTTGTCATTCGTTTAGCATTGTAAGCTTAATCACTCAGGTCTCTGATGCTCAGCCAAATATCCCCTGTGATCCAGGAGTTGAAATCAAAGCATCTTTTCTCTATTATGTTTTATATATATATATATATATATATATATATATATATATATATATATATATATATATATATATATATATATATGTTTTTTTTTTTTTTTTTTTAATTTTATCTCTGCTTTAAGAGGGTGGTGTAAAGCATTCTGCCACTGTCTGGAGCAGTGGAAATGTACTCTATGGAGTGACAAATCACACTTCTCTATTCGGAAATCTGATGGACTAGTCTGTTTCATGAAATGCACAAAACAACTGCAAGCTGCACCCCAAGGCAGGAACAACTACTCTTCAGAATACTGGAAGATCCAGCTTTGTTCTGAGAATGTCCAATCTGCAAGATCAGCCAAATTGTCATCTGTCCTGATCTTTCTTGATCTCTCAAGAAACTCAACTATACAATCCTTCTGGACATCCTCAACAACCTTGGAATCACTGGTAATGCATGGAAGTGGTTCAAGTTCTATCTGGAGGATTGCTCTTATCAGGTAACATGGAGAGGGTTCACATCCTCCTCATGCAGGCTCTCCACTGGTGTCCCCCAAGGCTCAGTCCTGGGTCCTCTTCTCTTTTCGCTTTACACTAGCTCTCTTGGTGCTGTAATATCTTCTCATGGCTTCTCTTATCACTGTTATGCTGATGACACTCAACTAATGTTTTCTTTCTCTCCCTCTGACACATAGGTTTCCAGTTGCATCTTGGCATGTCTGTCTGACATCTCTACATGGATGGCAGCTCACCACCTGAAGCTCAATCCCAGCAAGACTGAACTGATATTCATTCCTGCAACTACAGGACCTCATCATGATCTTGCCATCTCATTCGAGAACTCACTGATTGTTCCATCTGTAGAGGCAAGAAATCTTGGTGTGACTCTGGTTGGCCAGTTATCGTTTTCGACTCACATTGTGAACCTAACTCGGTCATGCAGGTTTCTCCTGTACAACATCCGAAGGATCCGACCCTTCCTCATCCGAGAGGACACCCAGGTGTTAGTGCAATCTTTTGTTATCTCAAGGCTTGACTACTGCAACTCACTCTTGGCTGGTCTTCCCATGCAGACCATCAAGCCTCTGCAACTCATCCAGAATGCGGCTGCACGACTGATCTTCAATCTGCCCAAGTTCAGCCACGTCACCCCACTGCTGCACTCCCTTCACTGTTATTGTACTTCACTGTGTATTGTAGTTTATTGTATTGTATTGTATTGTATTGTATTGTATTGTATTGTAGTGCATTGTTTGTTATTGTATTGCATTGAATGGCACAGAGTTCTGCGTTCAACTCTTTCTTTTTCTCTTGGTGTCTGCAGTGACATTTTGGTTCTAGCAGTATCTGAGGTCAGGACGGTCTTTTTCTCTAAGCTATTGGTATCTAGCAAAGATACTTTCTCTAGATTGACAAAGCACTTCTTGTAAGTCGCTCTGGATAAGAGCGTCTGCTAAATGCTGTAAATGTAAATGTTCCATTTTGCACTGTGTTCTTAATAAACTTACACAATATAAATAATAAACTCACACTAACTAAATAGGTTTAAGGACTGAAAGTTGTGATTAAATTGTTTTGTGTGGGTGAACTCCTAATGATATTTAAGTCAAAGTAAATTAATTAAATTAAATATGTTTTACAGTGAAAATATCTGGATGGAGGCCTAGATTTATTTGTAAAAGTACTGCTGCTACCAACATGCAGTGGTTTTGTTCTTTCAGCTTTAACAAAAAGAAGAGCAGAGGGGAAACGGGAGAGCCAGGGCCTAAGAACAGAAGAGTAATAGGTAGGAGACTAGCATAGTAGGAGAATATGTATTCAGAAGCTGAATAAGATGTGTCACCAGGTCCGTCAATAATAGAATCAAAGCATAAAAGAACAGCAAAAAGGTGGAAGAACCCTGATGTAAGATAAAGTCAGGCTTTAATAAAACAGTGAGGTTTTTAGCTCCTGACTTTAACAGAAATATTCTATATTTCCTTTAGGAAATGCTCTTGATACAAGCAGTTATTTATGTAACGATTTAAATCTATGAATGTATATGTGACCTGCCCAGGGTGTATCCTGCCTTCCGCCCAATGACCGCTGGGATAGGCTCCAGCACCCCCTCCACAACCATGAGGGAGAAGCGGCTTAGAAAATGTGTGTGTGTGTGTGTGTGTGTGTGTGAGTGAATGTATATGTGATGATTGAGTTGAGGCAGGATATATTTGCAAGAAAGATTTACTGTAGGTGATTCATGAATTACAGTGTGGAGATTTAGAAAACCAGAAGACACAATCATGGTAGAATTAAGTTAAATGGGCAGAGTTAAAAAGCATAAACACAGAACAAAACCATATCAGCAGAATAAACCAGAAAACAGAGGATAAACACACTTCATGTTTTTTTCACTTGCTCTTAGAGAGTCAGTGTCACGACTGGCTTGCTAACGGGGGCTTGGACCCGGATTTTTCTGTAAAGCTGCTTTATGATAATGCCTGTTGTAAAATCTCTTGAGGTGGTCTTTCCTGACCTTTTCATTTTCAGACCCAGAAATGCTGCAGTCTTTTTTATTTATTGACAGTATGTTTACATAGGAAGTAATGAGAAAGTTGAATATTTTTGCTTTTTTCTATTACCTCTATGCATGTAGAGACTTATTGAAATAACATTTTTTCCATATTGAGATAGGTTTTCCATTTACTACAGAAACTTACAAACAAAATCCACAAAACAGACAAAATATTTCAGAGTTTGTTAAAGACTCCACAAAAGAAAAAAGATTTTTTGTTAAAAAATCCACAAAAGACCAACAGAGGCCATCAACTATATCTAATCAAATCAAATCAAATTTATTTGTATAGCGCTTTTTACAACGGATGTTGTCACAAAGCAGCTTTACAGAATTCCGGAAAAGACAAATTTTCAACAGGACTGTAAGAATGTACAGAAACCCCCCGGTGGGCAAGCCAGGGGCAATAGTGGCAAGGAAAAACTCCCTCAGAACTGAGGAAGAAACCTTGGGAGGAACCAGGCTCACCAGGGGGAACCCAAACCTGAGTGACCGCGTGCGAGCAGTGGGACGACAGCACCAGCGTCTCAGTTTACTATAATTCCCTGTGTCCATGGACCCCTGGATCTGCTGCCTTTATCTAAGGGGGAACATTAGCTACCAAAAGCTAAACTGAATTTTCAGTTTAAACTGAGTTTTCAGCCTAGTTTTAAAGATTGAGACTGTGTCTGAGTCCCGAACAGTTTCTGGAAGATCATTCCAGAGTTTGGGGGCTTTATAAGAAAAAGCCTTTCCCCCAGCTGACACCTTCTGAATTCTGGGGACTATTAATAAGCCAGCACTCTGTGATCTGAGTGGTCGTGATGGCTCATAATGAGAAACAAGGTCTTGTAAGTACTCGGGAGCAAGACCATGTAGGGCTTTATAAGTCAATAAAAGGATTTTATAATCAATACGGAATTTAATATGTATATATATATATATGTATATATATATATCTGTGTGTCTGTGTGTGTACACTCACCAGCCACTTTATTAAGTACACCTTGCTAATAAAAGGTTGGATCCCCTTTTGCCTTCAGAACTGCCTTAATTCTTTGTGGCATTCTTTCAACAAGGTGTTGGATGTCATGATTGGCCCGTCCCAGTCCTGTCCATGTGCTCATGTTGTTTACTTCCCAGTACTGTCCATGTGCTTCTGTTTTGGTTTTCAGTCCTGCCCTCTTGTTTCATGGCTCCACCTCTGATTGTTTTCAACTGTTTCCCTGTCCCTCATTGTCCTGGTTTGTATTTAAACCCTGTGTTTGCCCCTTGTGTTTACTGGTCTTTGTTTGTTTGTGTGGTTTGTTGGATGTACTGATTGATCGTGTTTGTCTTGCTAGTCTTTGTTTGCTGGACGTTTTGTTTGTTGGAGTTGTTTGGATCCTGTGTTCTGTTCGTCATATCTGTCCCACCTGCTCTTTGTATTGGCTACCTGAACCTGGACTGTCTTGACCCTGATTTTGGATTTGCCCATAATAAATCTCACTTGTCTCCACACATGTGTCTGCCTCAACATCGCTCCCCAACATTACATTGGAAACATTCCTCAAGGATTTTGGTTGGTTGTTTGAGTTACTGTTGCTTTTCTATCATCTTGAACCGGTCTGTCCATATGAAATTCAGTGAGATCCCATTCCAATGTTAATCAGAATTTTTTATCATTCTTCCAGAAGCGCATTTGTGAGGTCAGACACTGATGTTGGATGAGAAGGCCTGGCTCGCAGTCTCCACGCTAATTCATCCCAAAGGTGTTCTACCGGGTTGAGGTCAGGGCTCTGTGCAGGCCAGTCAAGTTATTCCACACCAAATTGGCTCATCCATGTCTTTATAGACACGCTTTGTGCACTGGTGTGCAGTCATGTTGGAACAGGAAGGGGCCATCCCCAAAACTGTTCCCACAAAATTGGGAGCATGAAATTGTCTAAAATCTCTTGTTCCTGAAGCATTAAGAGTTCCTTTCACTGGAACTCAGGGACCGATCCCAACTCCTGAAAAACAACCCCACACCATAATCCCTCTTCCACAAAACTTTACACTTGGCACAATGCAGTCAGACAAGTACCGTTTTCCTGGCAACCACCAAACCCAGACTCCATTGGATTGCTGGACGGAGAAGTCTGATTGGTCACTCTAGAGAACACGTCTCCACTGCTCTAGAGTCCAGTGGCGCTTTACACTACTGAATTCCATGATTTGCATTGCACTTGGTGATGTAAGGCTTGGATGCAACTCATTCCATGAAGCTCTCTACACTGTTCTTGAGCTAATCTAAAGGCCACGTGAAGTTTAGAGGTCTGTAGTGATTGACTGCAGAAAGTTGGCGACCTCTGCACACTATGCGCCTCTGCATCCGCTGACCCTCACTCTGTCATTATACGTGGCTGAGCACTTCGTGGCTGAGTTGCTGTCATTCCCAATCACTTCCACTTTCTTATAATCCCACTGACAGTTGACTGTGGAATATTTAGTAGTGAGGAAATTATTGGAAATTATATTCACGACTGGACTTGTTGCACAGATGTGCACTCATGGTACCACGCTGGAATTCACTGAGCTCCTGAGAGCGACCCATTCTTTCACTAATGTCTATAGAAGCAGTCTGTAGGCCTAGGGGCTTGGTTTTATACACCTATGGCCATGGACGTGATTGGAACACCTGAATTCAATGATATGGATGGGTGACTGAATACTTTTGTATATATATATATGATGTACACCTTTAGTTGCTCAACAGTCTGGGGTCTCCGTTGTCGTATTTTGCGCTTCATAATGTGCCACACATTTTCAATGGGAGACAGGTCTGGACTGCAGGCAGGCCAGTCTAGTACCCGAACTCTTTTACTACGATGCCATGCAGTCGTAACACATGCAGAATATGGCTTGGCATTGTCTTGCTGAAATAAGCAAGGGCGTCCCTGAAAAAGACGTTGCTTGGATGGCAGGATATGTTGCTCCAAAACCTGTATGTACCTTTCAGCATTAATGATGCCATCCCAGATGTGCAAGTTACCCATGCCATGGGCACTAACACAGCCCCATACCATCAGAGATTAAACTTTGTGCTAATAACAATCTGGACAGTCCTTTTTCTCTTTGGCCCGGAGGACACGACATCCATGATTTCTAAAAACAATTTGAAGTGTGGACTCGTCAGACCACAGGACACTTTTCCACTTTACGGCAGTCCATCTCAGATAAGTTCGGGCCCAGAGAAGCCGGCAGCGTTTCTGGGTGTTGTGGATATATGGCTTTCGCTTTGCATTGCAGAATTTTAACTACTGCACTTGTAGATGGAGCGATGAACTATGTTCACTGACAATAGTTTTCTGAAGTGTTCCTGAGCCCATGCGGTAATATCTGTGACAGAATGATATCGGTTTTGAATGCAGTGCCGCCTGAGGGATCGAAGGTCACAGCCATTCAGTGTTGGTTTTCTGCCTTGCCACTTACTTGCAGAGATTTCTCCAGATTCTCTGAATCTTTTGATGATATTATGGACTGTAGATGATGAAACCCCTAAATTCCTTGCAATTGCATGTTGAGAAACACTGTTCTCAACAATGTGGTTCACAAAGTGGTGAACCTCACCCCATCCTTGCTTGTGAATGACTGAGACTTTCAGGGATGCTCCCTTTATACCCAATCATGACACTCACCTGTTTCCAATTAACCTGCTCACCTGTGGAATGTTCCAAACAGGTGTTTTTTGAGCATTCCTCAACTTTCCCAGTGTTTTGTTGCCCCTGTCCCAACTTCTTTGGAACGTGTTGCAGGCATCAAATTCAAAATGAGTGAATATTTGCATTTCAAATATTTGAATTTGTTGTCTAATATTTTCAATTTTATTATTAAAGAAGTCCATAAAAACTTCACTGGTGAGAGTTGCTTGATTTTTTGTGATTTGGGAAATCACACTAAACAGAACTCTAGGATTATATTTATTATTCTCAATCAGCAAGGCCAGATATGCTGAGCGAGCTTTAGTGAGAGCATTTCTATAAGGCTGTCCTTCCAGGCAGAGTGGAACACTTCCAGCTTGGTTTGTCGCCATTTCCGCTCTAGTTTCCGAACTGTTTGTTTTAAGGTACGGGTTTTATTGTTGTACCATGGGGCGAGCGTTTTCTGACTTATTCTTTTTATTTTAAGTGGCGCCACATGTTCTAAAGTGGATCGGAAGGTATTTTCTAAATAATCAGTTAGTAAATCTAGCTCCATTGGGTCTGATGGGGTGAAAACTGGCGTTGATAGCTCTGGCAGATTTTCTATAACTAGTCGGGCGGTAAACGGTTTTATTGAGCGCTTTGAAGAATAACAAGGGGACATACATATATTATGGCTAAGACGTAGTTCATATGAAATTAAGCAATGGTCGGAGATTGCTGAGGTTTGCGATAGGATATTAAGCTTGTCTATGTCACAATTGGCCCCTCCCAGTCCTGTCCATGTGCATTTTTGTTTTGGATTTGTAACTCTGCCCCTGATTGTTTGCACCTGTCCCTCGTTTTCCCCTGTGTACTTAAGCCCTGTGTTTGCCCCTTGTGTTTGCCAGTCTTTGTTTGAATCTCTGTGTTGTTTGATGTGCCTGTGTTTATTCTGGTTCATGTTATGTCTGCCCCTCGATCTATCCGTGTTGGCTCTATTACCCTGGACTGTCTCGACCCTGATGTTGGATTTGTCCTTAATAAATCTTCCTTATCTCAGCACATGCATCTGCTACCTCGCTCCCTGTTACAGTCAAAACTAAATCTAACATGTGACTGCAGTAATGTGTAGGCCCGGTTACATTTTGGGTAAAACCAACAGAGTCTAGAATTGAAGTAAATGCCTTTGTTAGTGGGTCATCTACCTTCGCAAAGTGAATATTAAAATCTCCTACAATTATTACTTTATCATTGCACACAG
The DNA here is from genome assembly GCF_015220715.1 of Pygocentrus nattereri. Taxonomy (NCBI): domain Eukaryota; kingdom Metazoa; phylum Chordata; class Actinopteri; order Characiformes; family Serrasalmidae; genus Pygocentrus; species Pygocentrus nattereri. The sequence goes on from NC_051229.1 coordinate 27,200,184, forward strand.
CCAGGTTTGCAGCGAAATCACTAAATTCTTTTAAAAATTCAGAGTATGGCCCTGGTGGCCTGTAAATGTTAAATAATGAAAATGCTTTCTTTTTTGTGACTGGATTTGTCACGTGAATAGGAAGGACCTCAAAGGAAGTGAAATTGTCACATTGTTTCTGACTAATATCTAGAGTATTTTGATAAATTACACAGACTCCACCTCCCTTGACTGATAATCTTGGCCTATGTGCATAATTATAGCCTAAAGGGGTGGCTTCATTTAAAGCTGAATATTCATCTGGTCTAACCCATGTTTCAGTAAGACGGAAAATGTCAAATTTATGATTGCTTATAATTTCATTTACAATGACTGCTTTTGAGTTTAGTGATCTTATAATGAGCAGTCCAAATTTTAGATCTAAGGCGTTAGTGCTATCATTAGAATACTGACATGTTGATTAGGTTGTTTAAACGGGCTAATTGAGTTTTTCTATGATTAAATTTAGTTTTAATTCGGGGCAAAGACAGTCTCAATAAAGCTGATCTTGGGTGAAGCCTCAAGGCAGATCGCAGACGGTCAGTTTAGCCTGTCTGTCTGCGGCCTGGTCCCGGGTCTGGGACGCAACCAATTATCTATAAAGCCCACTTGATTTTCGGAACACCACTTGGACATCCAGCAGTTTAACGCCGAGTTGGTCCAGCAACCCACACCAATCCCATCAGTCCACATCCAGAAGCCAAATAGCTGACTCTGTCCAAGCCCCACCCACAACATTCCAGAAACATGCTTCCTCCTGAGCTCAATCTCCACCTCTTTCTGGTCAGCCTCGGACTGAATGTACAGAAAACCAGTTCTGCTATCTTTCTTACAGTAATCCAGAGCTTCCTCCCAGCTCATTCTGTGATAACTGACATGGATAAATGCTGAAACAACCATAAAAAAAGATGTTTTCCCAACAGAGAATTCTCCCAAGAGAATTCCCAACAATGCTCCCATCAGAGATCACAATCACCTGATTACTGTCATGGTTCACCTGCGTTGTAATTCACGTGTCATTCTTTTAGCAGCATATTTAAGCCCGGGCTTAGAGCTTGCTCATTGTGAAGTATTGTTTCTTGGAGACCTAATGAGCGTTTAATGGTTATTTGTTTGTTTCGATGTGTATCGACCCTGTGATTTGTTTAATGACTTCTGATTTGTGCCTAGCCCTTCTTGACAACTGTTGATTTAGCTTAATTAAATCACCTTTGTCTTTCATCCGTGCTCGTCTGTGATTCTGTGAACCTTACAGCCTTTGTAAGAAGCTGGTAATTATTTCACTATATTGATACATAATTTTGCTAGGTTTTAATAAATATGCTGAAAACAAACAAAGTCAAAAATAAACCTCTAACCTAAAAAAAAGCCTAAAAATAACCTCAGAAATATCACCATGAGAAATATTAAATATTCAGACTAGATTTGGGATCATTTTACTTGTCACACTTCAATTGTTTGCAGTGTAGGAGTAGAAAATACATTTTAAATCAGTTTAGTCGATAGTCAGTAGTTACCTGGTTTATAACACATGAACACTCTTTTAGACAGTATATTGTTGTCTTCAGCACTATACACAGTGACCAGGTCAGTGTAGTTTGTTCTGCAAGCTGCTCGAGCTTCAGACTGATTCATGTTCTTCACAATGGCGTGAAAAGTTCTGAGACATTTTAGATCTGCAATAAAAAAACCTGTAGAAAGAAATTCTGTAGTTAATGTAACAGAACAGAAATAACAGGTGTAGATGTGATATGTCTAGGTATTTGATTGCATTTGAAAGTATTTTCTCATCCATGTTTATTCTTGTTTTACAGTGCATTTTTGTCTTATTAATATATGAGCGCCATTCAGGTCTGTTGAGTAAAATGCACAAGTTTAAAATTGTTCCAAGAAATCTGATGATGATCATCAATGATGTCTAGTCTATTGAGAAAGGTCCATTTCTTTTCTAGAATTAAAGCTGGAGGTAAATGAGCAGACAGGGCTAAAGATTCCCTTATGAGTACCCACAGGCAAATCTAGGGGATAATGGTGTCAGAAACATATGACTTAAAATGTGACGTTTAGAGCATGAACCAAGAAGAAGCAAGACATGAATTGGTTTCTGCTTTTTTTTCACCGTGGATCCTAGCCCTATTAGGTTATAATTATATGAGACAGCCACATGCACGCATCCAGCTGGGCGCACTGAAGCAGAGCGAGGAAAGCGGCTCTTTGGCCAAGCGCACTGATGAGATGCGCACACAGCTTCATAGCTGGCTAAGTGTCGAAGGCACTGAAGAGGCATGTTTGGTGGATAATATTGACTGATCATCAAATATTTGATTTGAAACACCATGTAAATATTTTAGAAGCCCTAGAAGTAAATAATATATGGGAATAAAGTGAAATGCAGAGTTTATGAGCAGAGAAATTAAGTTTTACTTGAAGAATAAAACAATCTTTGAAGGTAAGTCTATTTTTATTGTTTTTCCACAGTGGATTACTCACAGATGTTTCACCAGGCCACGATGGCACCGCTATTTTAATGAATATGCCTAATAAACTGCTGCATTAAAGCATTCCAGAGTTCTAAAGCTCAGAAGACAGTGTGTGATTTTTGACACAAAACACATCACAGTGGTCTGTATTGTTAATGCACGCTAGGGTACAATACAGTCATGCCAGCATCACAGGGAGACCTCCAAAATATGATTATTTACACTATTAACAATATTTGCAAAATGGGAAATATACTTGCTGCTTAAGAGAACAAGATTTTGGACCTGGATGATGCTAAAGGAAATAAATCATCAATACAAACAAAAAGGAAAAAAAAAAACAAAGACTAGCCTAATTTAAGTTCCCACCTACCAGCAAAACAAAATAGCTGTCTACACTGATCTTACCAATACCAAAACATGAATACAAGTGTTGGCACCCATCCCTTACCTAATCTGTCTATACATTGGGCTGCTACATGGTGTAAAATGTATAAGCATGGCCCTCTAACCTGTCCAGAACCCCAATAAATCATATGACAGAGAAATAGAACAAATCGATTTAAAGCAGTGAAGCAATAAAGCTAGCATGATTTAACAACTTGAGGCACAAAAGCACAAGCTGACATGGTCAAGAAAACTCCCCAACACCCCCCTTTATCCACCCCAGACATGTAACAACTTTCTTTATTTAAGAGCACGTTGTGTCATCTGCATGTCCAGTCTGCACTCAAACAGTGTGCTACCTGCTGCACTCTCAGTCTGCAGAGATCTTCCTCACTCATCAGACCAGTTTGTATTATTGTTGATGGTACACAGCACACCTGCGTTTGTGGAAGCTGATACTCTATTCTGGACTTACTGTGTGCAGAAGGACGGCAAATGTCATCTGCACCACTACAAAAAGTAATAATCCTGCATTATAAACATTTAAATTCACAGCATTTAGTTTTTATACAAAAAGATCCAACTAAATCCAACTGTTCAAAACATTTTCTACAATTGAATTTAATATTATATTAGGCTGTGAAGCTTTTTTAGAATGTTTTGTTTACACAGCATCATTAAGTGCTGTTATATTATTATTATTAAATTATTGTATATATTAGTATTATATTAGTATTATATTAGTGTATATATCAGTATTATATTATTATTATATTATTGTATATATCAGTATTATATTAGTATTATTGTGACTACAGAATTCCATTTAATAATTATATGATAATAACTGAATCTCACCTTTGTACTGTATGCAGTGTTTTGCTGCGGTAGTAGATTAGAGTTATAACTATTTATGATTTATTTAAGAACAACTTAAGATGAGCCTGAATCTAGACTCCTCATATTCAAAAGTCGTTACAAAATCAAAATAAACCAATATTGATGAGCATTTGTTTTATTTAGAACAAAAACATTTGTAAAACATACATAAACATTGCATAAAACCTATGAGATCTGTACCTGAGAAGAAGAGGATGAGGAAGAAGATGCTGCCCATTACCATAGTAAAAGCAAACACTCCCACCAGTATGGAGCTGGTCGTCTGTGGATTTAAAACACAGCATCAACTGAAGAGGATCTAAATAGTTCTAGTCTACAGTCAGAGATGCTGACTGGATTCAGATCAGTTACTACAAACTGAATATCTCACACTCAGAGCACAGAGAGAATTCACATCTACACACATTTCTCAGAGAACAGAACAACTGCAGCTGTGAAATGATTTACTAGTAATTTATCAATGAAGTCAGAAGCTGATCAGTTGAACTGAAGCATACAGGAAGATAAAGATACACGACAGCAGTCTTACCTGATGAAGGGCTCGCTGTTGAGTGAGGTAAAAATGTTCAAACCACAAGCATAAAACTGATCCTGCTGATGTCACAGTGTGAGCTGTGAGCCAGAGCTGATAATCAAATGTGTCAAACTGACCAATGAGAGGAGAGAACATCTAGAAAAGGCAAAATCAGATTTTCACCCTTCAGTTCTTTAGTGTCAAAAGCCATTAAGTACAAATTATAAAATTTTTAGCATAACGAAATTTATTTAACAGACATTCTATTATATTTAACAGAAAATTGCACAGAAAACTCAACAACTAAATATAATACCAAATTCTTCAGTGTGTTTTTTTTTGGGGGGGGGGTTCATTCTTTGCCTTTATTACAGCTTCCATTCAGATCAGTAGATTGTAATTTTGTTTTTTAAGAAGTCTGTAGGGATATTGTTCCAGAAAACCAAACTTGAGTCTCAGATGTTGGTTGCATTTTCTGTTTTTCATTATTCAAATGATCCCAAACACACATTCAGTTGTTGTCTCACAGTGGAAGGATGCACAGAATCACAGGAAGTAGAAAGCTTTAAGTGATGTCAAGTGATGTTGACAGTTTTGGTTGTTATGAGACCTGTTTTCTTCTATTAATCATTTTTTAAATTAAATCAATTTTTGGAAACTGTGGTGACAAGCATCCTGGTTAAGAGCCTGGTAAAACTTCGTATTGAAGATGTCCCCCCAGCTTGTGTCCTAATCAAGCTCTTCAAGCAATGCTTCTGCACTGAGGAGTTGCCTGGTGTCACAAATCCACAGAGTCCTAGCAAGGATTCGGACTCGGTCTCCTAGAATCTTCTGGGAGATCACATGACTTCTACGCTTCCTTTTGAAACTCACACGGACTCCATCTAACGGAATCCTATGTGAGATCAGCTGACTCCTGAAGCCTCCTCACAGACCTATCAGTGCTCTAGATCACCTGTGTAGTATCACCTGAATTGCTGGAGTTTCATACCTTGGCAGCTAGTGGGTGGAATGAGGCTGCTCTTCTAGTCATGTTTCGCCAAGGATTGAATCCAGATATACAGCGCCCTCCACAATTATTGGCACCCCTCATTAAGATGTGTTAAAAGCCCTGACTAAGAAATCATTATTTTTCATAAAAACACCTGTTCCACAATTATTGGCATCCCTAACAATTCCTAGAAAATAAATGTAATTGAAGGATGTCTGTCATTTCTACTGTAGTTTATAAAGTTGATCAGAATATCTAGGAACCTTTAATTATTAATTCATCACTTCCCATTTCCCTGGGGTATAAATATGATGTGACACAGAAGCCTATTTCTCTTATCCACTCTTCAACATGGGAAAGACAAGAGAACACACAATTCAAGTAAGGCAGTTGTGTGTCAACCTTCATAAGTCAGGCAATGGCTACAAGAAAATAACCACTCGCCTACACCTGCCCATATCTACAGTCAGAGGAATCATCAAGAAGTTTAAAACAACCGGAACAGTGGCAGACAAGCCTGGACGAGGATACTAGTTTATCTTGCCACCATGTACAGTGAAGAGGATGTTAAGAGAAGTAAAACGTTGGGGTCACAAAGTCTCCATAACAACCAACTTCAACTGCGACCATGTGCTTTGGTTACATGAGACCAAGATACAGCTTTTTGGCAACAAACACTCTAAGTTGGTCTGGCATAACACAAAAGATGTGTATGCGGAAAAGCACCTCATGCCCACTGTGAAGTATGGGGGAGGATCGGTGATGCTGCAGACCTGTTTCTCTGCCAAAGGCCCTGGGAACCTTGTTAGGGTGCATGGCATCGTGAACTCTTTGAAATACCAGGACAGTTTAAATCAAAATCCAGTGGCCTCTGCACAAAAGCTGAAGAAGGGTCATCACTGGATCTTTCAGCAAGATAATGACCCTAAACATGTGGCCAAATCTACACAAAAATGGTTCACCAGACACAAAATCAAGCTCCTCCCATGGCCATCTTAGTCGCCAGACCTCAACCCAATTGAAAACCTGTGGGGTGAGCTGAAGAGGAGAGTGCATAGGAGAGGACCCAGGACTCTGGACAATTTAGAGAGATTGTGCAAAGAGGAATTGAAGATCCCTCTGTCTGTATTCTCGCATCTTGTCAAATGTAACAGGAGAAGATTAAGTGCTGTCTTGTTGGCAAAAGGGGGTTGTACAAAGTATTAACATCAGGGGTGCCAATAATTGTGACACAGATGATTTCATGTAAAATAATTATTTCTTAATGTGGGATTTTTTCCCCACTGAATAAATGCACTTGAATTGATTTTTCAATTCAATCCGCTCATAAATTTGGCTATCTGCTTGGATCATTTGATTGTTTGCCCTGGATCTCTGCCTGTTTTTTGACACAAATTTGGACTCTGATTTCACAAGTAAAGCCATTCTTTTATTCTTTAGTCCTGAGCATCTGAATTCTGTTGAAACATTACACCTGGCTTGTGGCAAAATACAACTCCACTCCGGTCCACATTAAAGGTTTGGGAGAGGAGAAAGCTAACAACGGAGCCACGTAACGAGGAGGCTGATACAACACAAGTTCTTTGACATTGAGATTCCACTCTGGCGTTTTGGTAATATTAATCAGCTCTATACTGCTGCATATCTCCTGACAAACTATGAAAATGGACCTCTTGTAAATGCTTGGGCAAAGAAGCCAGAATAGCACTACAATAGCATTACAGTGGTTCCCAACCCTTGTCCTGGAGGGCCCCCTGTACTGCACATACTATTAGTGTTTCGCCTGCTCCCAACACACCTGATCCAACTAATCAGCTGATTATCAAGCGCTTCATCACTTGAAGTGGGTGTGTTTGGAATAGGGAAAATACTAACATTTGTAGGGCAGGGGTCCTAAAGAATCTGGGTTGGGAACCTTTGATGTATTGCATTTACATTTAGTCAGCTGATGTTATCTAAAGTGACATCCTCTGCTGGGCATTTCTGAACATGGAAGAAGTGTTAGCCACCACCTCCATCCCCAAAAAAGCCTATAAAAGAATGTATACTGTATTGTTGTGAAGACAAAATGTAAATCTTGTAAGTAACAATTATTTGTATATACTTGCATGGACTCTGTTTTATATTATTCATTATTGAACTGATTATTGTAATACATTCAATATAAATATTACTCAGTTTTTTTGCCTACCTACCTGTCAGTCTTGCTTCCTACATTCCTCTAACAATCACCACAGTTTACACAAGACAACAAAAACACTCCAATGTTAGTCATTTATCTTTATTATTGTAATGTTTGGGATTGATGATGAGGCGGACGCATATACGAAGAGAAGCGAGATTTACTCGGGGCAAATCCAAGTCAGGGTCAAGACGGTCCAAGAGCCAACACGGAGAGATTGGAGTACAGACATGACAACAAAGGAACACAGGATAAACACAACAGAAGCTGGAAGATACAAACACCAAACAATTCAAACAATACAATACACCTCAAACAAAGATCAGCAGCACAAACAAAGACCAGCAAGAGACTAGTGAAAACACAGGCTTAAATACAACAACAGGTAATGAGAGACAGGTGGTGAATAAGAGGGTAACAAGTGAAAACAATCAAGGGCAAGGTCTGGAAACAAGGGGGAAGGACTGGGAAGGAATCAAAACAAAAGCACATGGACAAGTAAACAAACACACATGGAAGACTGGGAGGGGCCAACCATGACAATTACACTGTTAATCATTTCCTATATAAGGAATTTTACTTATATATGTATGTACAAGTGACATTTGCACAACAATAAATAATAATAATAATAATAATAATAATAATAATAATAATAATAATAATAATAAAAACAATTTTAAATTTTATATGGATACCTTGAAATGATGAAAACTCAAGGCATGTTTACAGTTATGAACTGTACAGTTATTTCATTGAAGTAACAGCTGTAACTTACTGAGCTCTAATAAATGAATGAAATGATAAAATAGTTTAATTACTACTATTTATGACAGTAAATGGAATTTGTCACTTTTTTATAGTTAATTAAGCTTATTTTCAAGTAAGTTCTATCTCAATCTATGTAGCAAGGAAAATATAGATAACAATAAAAAAGGAAAGGTCAGTTTTTGTGGGAACAGATGTGGGCTTCAGGTCAGAATAATGTGCAGTCTGGTACAAAAGTGCTGCCACATGGTTGCAGGTACACTAGCAGCTTTGTAGCTGCATAGGATGGGAAGCAGAATCTGTGAAAATACACACATATGTTACAGTACATAGTGTAAGTGCTGCAAGTGCAGATAAACAGTAAACTGTTATTTCGAAACAATAAATGAGTGAACTTTTGTTAAAGGGGAATGACTACAGTATTAAATTCACAGCATGGATATGATTCACAGAAACTCGATTTGATGTATGGGAATCACAAACTAGCCTGCACTGAAGCTGCAGGATAACTTTCCCTAATTCAGTTAGTTCTGTTAGCTCAGTTAGTTCTAACAGATTTTATTCTAAAGGAGAACACATAAGTACAGTGAGAAGGCCTGAAAACAAAACAAAGACAAATATGAAACAAATAAAAGTTTCTGTGAATCCCATTGTTTTTACAGATTTTTACACACTAGTTCATAGGATATCATATGAAATACGAACTAAAGTAGCCTTTAGCAGTATTGGATTCACGGCATTGATACGATTCACAGAAAAACAGGACCCTTTCTCATGAACCAGCTTGCACTGTACCTGCAGGATAACTTTCCCTCATGTTCATTGATCTATAACTCTCAGCCCTAATGGTTATCTCTCCTGTCTTTAAATTCTTGTTTGAAACTGAGATTGATAATAGTGTTAGGACAATTTTAGCAGTGATTGACACACAGACACAAACATTGTAAGGGCTATGATTATATGGCCAGATCTTACCTTCATAAATGTGGATGTAGCTTCAAAGAAATAGTTTGTAACCCTTCTCCTTCTTAGTTGCTGGTGTTTGACATAATGCGACCAATGTCGTTGACCGTAAGTTTGGGTAAGTCTTGAAGCAACCGAGTGAAAAACTCCTTAGCCAATGTGCTGAATATGAGCATTGGAAGTGAAACATCTGGCTAACTAGGAATGCGGAAAAAGCGTGCACAGAGCCTATTACTGATCAATCTACAGTAAGCTGAAAAGCAGGGGTGTGTCCAGATAACTAATCCAAGTAGCAGTATTAGAATACTGATACCCAGTAATGCTTACCTTTTTGTTCTTTCCTGCAGTTGAAGTTGACTGAATAACAATTCATTAACTTGTACGGATACCGTTAAGGCCATCATGACTTATTAAGGTGGTTAAGGTGTTTGTATCGAATGTGTTACTAAATTACAACATTTTCAGTTGGAAACACAGACTTTTTTAGTACCTATGAAAAAAGTGCTTTGTGGGGCTACATAGCAGCTTAGTCTTGCACTTCACAAACTAGCTTGAACCCATCATGATATAATATGCTAAAATATGCCAGTAAGAGTGTGTATCAGGCACCAGCAAGAGCCACCAGAGGAAGTGTGTGATGTCAGCTTAAGGATAGCATGAGCACCTGAGCCAAGAGTTAAAGAGAAAACTTGTTGCTTCTTCTCCAGTTGTCTCAGCTCTCTTGTCCCATGACAAATCCACCAGGGTCAGATGACATCTGCAGCATCCAAGCTCCTATTTCATAGCACCAGAAGCTATGGTTAGCTTAGTGTGAAGGCCTAAACAGCTTTAGACACAACTATGAAGGCTTATTTTGACTCACTGAAGCCTCACTGACGAACGTTTAGAGAGTAAAGACTCATCTGAACAGGTAAACCTGCATTTATATGTGGAGCTGTTAAGCTTAAGCTACTTTTAGTTTATATTCTTGCTAGCACCAGAGACTAATGTAAACTTAGTGAGACGGCTAAGCCAACAGCAATTCCAGCTCATTACTGGGGCAAGTTGAGAGAATGAAAACTCAAATCTGAGTGAGTGAAGTCGAATGACTGGTGTCAGAGTGACAGACAGAGAAAATCTTTCTAGGCACAGGGAGTAGGGCTGCTAATGGTACTGCAGTACTCCTAGATTTCAGGATTCCAACTGCTAAATATAATAATAATAATCATAATAATCATAAAGTGAGATCTTAACATCATAATCTTAACATTATAATAATTTGAACATATAATGACCCATATGTGCTTGTTTTAGAGCCCCTGCCCTGCCTGCACCTGTCTTTGACATTGAAAACATACCCAACTCCAAATCCCATAATGCCCTAGACACTTGCATCACACATCCCACAGATCACATGACTCTAACCAGGTCTCAGTCACCTGAGTTTTAGATTACCTTCACCTGTTTCCTATGGTATATATACCTCCTAGTTCCCTGTTCTTTATCCTGAGTATTGTTTGTGATTTCTTCCCAACTTTACAAAGCATTCCTGTTATGACATTTTACCCGTTTCACCATTTGTGATTTTTTCCTTGCCTCCGATATTGATCTGCCCTGCTTCAAATAAGAGTGTATAACAATAATTAGATATTCAGATCTTAGATATTTATGTCTTAGGACTCTTGTGATCTACTTGAAATCAAGGCATCAACTGGGATAGCAATAAGCTTCATATTTATAATATCATTTTATTTATTGCATTATTCTTTATTCATTTATTATATATTTTTTCAGTTGTTGTTTTTAAAAACATATTCAAAAGACTTCAAAGACTTGCCGACTTGCTTACTCTGGAAGTAATCAAGAATCTGTTACACTACATTAACTACACTACACTACATCAATAATAAGTATATAAAATATAACAATACATATACAATTATATAGACACATTCATATATAAAATATATATTCAAAAGTGAGCAGAAATGTAGCTCTTACACTACACCATCATGAATTCTATGAATTCCAAACGTTAATAGTCCATTAGACCCCATCTGAATATACTCCTAAATAATGGAGGCTTAACAGTACATGCCATCGGGACATGTATAATTAGCTTGGTGAAACAGTACCATGTTTAAACACTTTTAGTACAAATAAAATCTACATTCTCTCAGCAATTGCACCATTTTTGTGTTAAGAGCCTTGCAGAGCTTATATATATGTATATATATATATATATACATATATACATACATACATATATATATATATATATATATATATATATATATATATATATATATATATATATATATATACATACATACATACATATGTTGTGTCTCTTTAAACATTACATACAGGGACACAAGAGCAGAGAAACAGGTTAAATGCTAACATGCTGACAATTTTACATTGAACTCTATGGGAAAACACTAACAATGCTAACTGAGGCTAGTACTGCTTTTTGACCATCAGTGGATCGGGAATATAATCGAACACAGGCTACTATGGCTAGGATTTCGATTTATACAACCTTAGAACCATACCAAACAAATATAAAAATGTGAAATGGCAAGAAGTTGTGCTTTAAAAAGCTAACACTGTGAACTAGCCATCATGTCATAACTTTGGCTCTTGCTCTCAGAGAATTATAAACTTCCACTTTGCTCAACTTAAGTCACATGTAAAAATACATGTTTATACAATTTACAAATTGAACAAATGTACATTTTGTGTACTTTAGCACCTTTCTGACCTGTAAACAGGGTGGAAAAGATGAGACACGAGGCAGTGTGGCTTGTCTGTGCAACAGCTTCTCAAATCTGAGAAGCAGAGTTGCGAGCAGCAGTAATTACCCAACGCCACAGCGCACCCTACAGGGCATCTTCGCAACAGCAATATAGTTTGAGCTATACCAGCAGAAGTTCATACTTTAGTAAAACGAAATACACAAAAACAATCACAAATGTGACCAACACTTTGTGGGTGTCACACAAACATGAGGACATCGGCACTGTAGTAATTCACACAGGGGTGAATGACATTTCATCCTGCCAGAGTCCTCAAGGAGCATTTCAGATTACTTCTAGACACCATTAAGAAGAGAACCAATGCCAGGATCGTCATCTTTGATTGGTTGATATTTCAACAAAACTGTACCTAAATAAATAAAAATGAATTGAACAGTTGTTGATATGTACCCTGCAGTCTATAGGGACTCATACTAAAATGTCTTGCATTCTTGGTTGATAAACATGTCGTCTAATGATTGAGTTAATGATGTGTTTGTTGAAACATAGATAAAGATCTATTCTCAGATTGTTGAGAATCAATTGATGGACTGGTTGATGGTTGTCTACTGACAGGCTGTTGACAGTCTGTAGACGGTTTGCTGATTGTTCATAGAGTGTCTAAAAGCAGACTATCCAAATAAAGTGTTCCCAAAATGGTTCACAGTAAACTTTGGGCAAGGACCTCAGGCTTGTGAAGGACTAAGAAGGAGTAAACTGAGCACTCCATTAGCTTTACGATGATGTTTGATAATTACAAAACGGGTTTAGAGCTAGGCTTTAAGCTCACGCTGTAGTTATAATGGGCCAAATTAGCCCTACGGCTAGGCCTCGGGCTAATCATGTAGTTAGAGTGAGTAATAGTAGATTTAGAGCTAGGCGTTAGGTGTGTGGTAAAGTTAGATAAAGAGAAAGTAGATTCGGGGGAAGGATTTTTACTGCTGTTCAGGTCAGACTAAGCAAAAGCACATTTAAAGCTAGGTCTTAAAACTTTGACGTAGTTACAGTGAGTCATAGAAGGTTTTGGGCAAATCCTTGCTTGGGGTTATTTCACACTAGGGTTATCAATAAAGGTAAAGCTATTTAGGGTTGGAAGGAGCCTGGGGTTATTTCCCAGTGGTCAAGTCAATTCAAGACAAAGGTTATTTATTTGGTTCTTTGTGTAAAAACACATCAGCAGAGATCAGGTTACAGCCCTGATGACCAGCACTGCTCATTTTATCCATAGTGAACAAAGTGTTGGGCTGCTTGGAGTTCGTTCACACCCTCACAACTTGCTGTTGAGCCCCTCTGCCTTTTAAAATAGACTTTATTAAAGATTTCAAATACATAATATCAAAAAATCAATACAAAATCACATAAGTACCAATTTACATACTTAATACAAAAAAATATATCCAAAATACAATTATACACAAACTTGCAATTAATTTAAATGAGAAAATTATAAATCTGGCAAAGTCCAGGCATGTTTTGATTAGATTTTTTCTGTCCATGGTTGCAGTAATTTCAATTCACATGTTATCTGTTTAAAAACAACTTCTGCAGGCATTTGAGTCTGTTGTATTAACATTTTACATCTTGTTTTCCATATTTTACAATTAGTAACACAATCCACCAATAAAAATCTTTAACATTCTTACAATTTCTCCTCCAAAATTCTGAACATTATAGACTTAACATTTTTTTTGAAGTTTACACCTAGAGCTTTCAGATTTATGTCCATAGTTTGTTTACAGTGAATTAAAAGATGTTCAATGGTATCATCTTCATCACAGTCAGCAGTTGGACATATTTTGTGGTAATGTAACAACTCTACATCAACTAGTCTCCCCACACTTACTAGCCATGCTATGTCTCATGCTCTCAGATATATGCCTTGATTAATGTTTCTAATACATATTTTACTCTCTGCTTCATTTAGATGTTTATGCTGATAGAGACCTAGATGTGTTAGTTTATAACGTTATAAATCTATTTATTAGCAAAATTACAGCAGTCAATCTAGAGGTGTCCAGCTCCCAATCCTACCAAAAAAGCCATTTCCAATACCCGCATTATAGATTTGTGTAAAACTCTGCAAAGTTCTGTCCTGAAGAAAAGTTATTTAAAAGCCTATAACACTTCCAAATTGCAAAAATGAATCTTGTGCATTTATCCCCTGTCTCTGTAACAGCTATCCCACTTCTGAACGATTTGGAGCTTTTTCAGGGGCCACATAATATAGTTTAGCCCAATGCCTCCCCACCACTGGCTACCCTATGGGACATCGCTTCTTAAACTTAAAAGTTTTGGCAGATTTCACAGTTCTTATTGAACTTGGGACTGAAAATAGTGAGGAAATAAGTTCAACTTCAGAGCCGCAAGGCACTTAACTTCATCAGGAAAAACACAATTCAGCACAATTCACTGGTTTCCCCCTTCCACTAATTTTCAATTTCTTAAACCAAGCAGAATTAAAGAGCAATCGTCTCTGATCGCTCCTCATAGGCAAGCTGCTACATTTGCATTGGCTAAAATGTGATGGCCTCCAACAACCAATCTTGTTCGTCGTCAAAGTTTAGGGTTCACCAGTGTCCACTGCAGCCAGATATTACAAGTGTAAATGTAATATAGGCATGCTTTTCTTTTATACAAAAATACATTTGATAATTAACACTTTCTCTTAATTGTTTTGTTAACATGGTTTTGTAGTTATTATAATACACTTTAGATATATAATTTTTTGTGCTTTTCTTGTGCCCTGTTGTACTTTTGCTGCAAGCATAGCGAGAATGACCGCGAAATGCACTGTGCAGAGGAATCTCCCTTTCAGACGAGGAGCCGGCCCCTTAAAAGACAAGTGAGGACAGTGTAGACTCATCCTGATGGGTGCTGTGCATCAGTGTCTCACTGGCATGCTCAGATTTGTTTTTTTGTGAACCTCAAAAAAGGCCTAACTCTGCATTTACTATTACTCTAACTACATGTTAAGCTTGAGGCCTAGCTGTAGGCCTACTCTAACTACAGCTTGAACTTAAAGCCTAGTTCTGTACCTGATTTTAATTTTATAGCTTCATTATATGCCTTCTGCCTGATGACCGCTGGGATAGGCTCCTTTTATTTGAATCTTTAACCCCGTCTATATCTAAACGTTTGTGTTTGTTAACAAAATCTCCATACAGTAATTTATAATGTGGTACTAATGTTCTAGATCAACCTTTTTCCTGTTTCTGTCTATGAATACCATTCACTGTGATTTTACTTCATGCATAGTACATAACAGAGATTTTGGTCTTGATTGAAAAATATACAGCTCCTAAACCTCCCAGACCTTTGCTTTTATATAAAAGTTCCCACTTAGTGTCATTTCGTGTGGTGTCCCAAATAAAATTACAACACTATTTATTTATCTTTTAAGCCATTTATCTGTATGTGGAAAAATACACGATGAAAACATCATTTTTAAACAAAAATATAACTCTTTACTATATTTATTTGTTTTATAACTTAAGACTCAGTTTTTCCATTTATTTACCTTTTCTTGTACAACCCACAACCTTTTCTTTTTGGAGTCTCCAATCCACAAACATTCTAATTTGGACACATTAAGTTCTGCTCCTGAGACTTTTTCACAGGAATTAAAGTGCTCAAAGATCATATCCAATTCTCTTCTTGATAAGTACAGTTATGTGATCAGCAAAAGCAGATATAATGACGTTCCTTTCTCCCAGTCTTACCCCTTGTAAGCGTTCATCATTTTTAATTTTAGTAAGCAGAGAACTAATGGCTAAGACATAGAGAGCAGAACTAAGTGGACAACCTTGTTTTATACCCCTCATGATCGCAAAATAATCTGTTAAATGTCATAATTTACATTAATTTGCACATTTGATTGAGCATTCAGCCACTTGATCATCTTTATAAAATTCTCAGGAAAGTTGTACATTTTCAAAACGTTCAAAAAATAATGTCTTGACACATAATCAAAAGCTGTTTTGATCAAGAGCAACTGCATAAAGACTCTCTACTCCCAAACACCAGCTCCCTCAGCATATTTAGATTATTCCACATTAATCTACCTTTGATGTTTGTTCTCTAGAAATAATTAAGTCTAAAACATCATTCAATCTGTTCATTATAACTTTTGGAAAAATCTTGTAATCAACATTCAATAAAGTGCGGTGCCTCAAGTTATTAACATTGTTAACTTCTCCCTTTTTACACAGTAGAGACAGAGCACCATAATAAAAAAGTGTCTTGCATAAAATACTTTTGTACTCCTTTGTTAAACCAGTGTTAATAAATTTGAAACATCAAAAATACATGTATCACAAAACTCAGAGGGCAAACCATCTTTTCCGGGAGATTTCCTCTACCAGACATGTTGCTGAGCTCTTTTTTCTGACACCTACAAAAACAATCAATGGCAAACAGAGCACGGTATGGGACCTGCTTGAAGCCAAGACACGGGAGGTGGAACCATGCACAGCAAACACTACAGAGAAAACAGCAACACTGGATGGAGTCAAGGAAAACACACAAGATAAATACTGCTATGAAATAAATTACACTCATACTGTTACTATTACCAATACCAGTATTAGGAGTAGCATTTCACAGCCTTCTAAATTACATCATTTTGAGTTGAATTGTCAACAACTGTCCGAAGTACAAAAGGAAACAACAAGATGTTTGTGAGAGAGAAAGTGTGTGTGTGTGTTATATACAATATAATAATATTAATGAGAGAGATTACGTAAAAAGTGCATGCTACACTTCTCATCCATTTAACTGATAAATATCTGGCGCCATCCTTTGGTCAAAATGTAAACTGACAAGTCTGAGAAAGGCCTTTAGCCTCGTAATTTGTAAATGCTGAACTACTGTATGAAATTGTGTGATTTGGTTTTTGTAATTACTCTAAAATTTTAATTTTATTCTCATTTTATTTACACACCCTCACAAACACAGCAATTCAAGAAGTCACTCAGCAACACAATATTGCCACATATGAAAATATCTCTTTTAAGTACTGTTTGAAAGGTATAGATTCTCAGCTGAGGGCATCTCATATATCTATATATGCAAACTTCCTGAGCATTATGTTAGCAATTCCACCCTCTGCAGTCACGCGCTTACAGTGCCACAAACAGTCTGTATAGTGGTGCGATTCTTCAGCACTGGCTCTTACTTTTACTCAGTGGGGGATGCTGAGCACCTAAGCAAGAACTCTGTAGGTGCACATCTGCATCACAGGACATATCAGTGGTTTGCTGATTGGAGACAGAGGGTAAGCCTGCCTTGGTCACCATACCCTGAACCACATCCTGGTCCAGAGACTATGTGGCATTTAATGTGGCATTTTCAAAAACCAGGGCAAGGATAAAGATGAGTTTTGGAAACCTGAAGTCACGATTCAGCTGTCTACGTGGACTCAGATGTGCCCCGAATATGGCATGTGACATCACTGTTACCTATGTAGTGCTGAACAACATAGCCATAATAAGGAAACAGAGATTTCCTTCCATGGAACCACCACCACCTGACATTGTTGATCCCATCACCACAGATCATGAAGATGGGAGGATTGTCCTATAATGAAAGACTTGTTATTTAAATATAACAATTTTGTGTTATATTTACTTTTGAGAAATGCAGTTCTTGCAGTAAATAATGACACATAGCTAAAATCTCTACTGTGGATTTAAGACTTTGAACAGCATTTACATACTAGACAGTGATTCTTTATAAATTCAGGGGCTCCAAATTCCATAAACCAAAAAAAACCCTAATAATAATAATTTATTAAAATATAATAAAATATTAATAATAATAATAATAATTATTATTATCAATAACAAACAAAACAAGACAATATATTACTGCATTTTTACTTTTTCATGTGACCCTTTATAATATTGTAACCGAATGAATGGCTAACACAATAGAAGTATGTTTTTTTTCAAGTCCTACTACTTTTCTTTTCATTATCCTAACTGACCCTGTAACGAGAGAGAATGTGTGATTACCTGAATGACAGCTTAACTCTTTGATCCCACATGTTTTAAATAAATCTATTTAATATAAATAATAAATAATATTGAGGTTTAACTCAATAATTAGGATTCAATTTAGAAATGTATGTAATCCAAGATGGCACCGAGCATAGCTGCCACGTTGCAAGTTCCCTTAACTTCTGTTCGTTTTTTGTTAATTTTGCTTTTATTTGTAACTACTTTTGCACTAAATGTTGCCAGCACATTCGTTTATGACAGAAAAAAACTTTTGGAAATCAGATCGACGATCACTCACCGAAAACCAGACTTTGAGTTCCTGAACGCAGATCCATTGGTCGGGAACCCCCATTCATCTGGGCCGACTGGCCGAGGAAACGTTGCAGATGCTGGAAAAGAGGCAGGAAAAGAGGCACCATTCTACTGGCAAATGTGCAGTCCCTGGACAACAAAATCAGTGAACTCAGGGCATAATCTCTTTCCAGCAAAAATCATGGGACTGCTGTATAATCTGCCTCACAGAAACCTGGCTATCAGCAAAGATTCCCAACGAGGCGATTGAGCCCACGGGCTTCTCTGTGCGCCGCACGGACAGAACAAAGGATGTCTTTGGGAAAAGAAAACAGGGAGGTGTATGTTTAATGATCAACAATGCTTGGTGTGATCAGAGGAATGTACACTTCATCTGTCTTTCTGCTCCCCAGACTTGGAATATCTAAATCATCTCGTGCCAGACCGATGTGGCTGCCTAGAGAGATTTCAGGGCTCACTGTCACCGCTGTGTACATCCCACCACACTGATACAGACCTGGAAAACTGTTTGAGGTTGTATGGAAGCGGGACTGCAGTGAGCAGCAGCAGCAGCGCTGCGGCTACCGCTAAACTCGCCTCTCTTGCTTTTGTCTTTTTAGTTTTCCGATCATGTCTGACGACGACAAACTGCCGTCCGGGTGGGAGAAGCGCATGAGCCGGAGTTCAGGTACCCTGGGTTCCGCACCGACGAGCCAAACGGCCTTTATTTCGGTGTAAAAGACTGGATTCCCGCGCTGCACCCGAGCTCAGTGGGTGTAGCTTAGCATTAGCCCGCGGCTGCGGCTCGGTCCAGTGGCAATGCGTTAGCATTAGCCCGCGGCTGCGGCTCGGTCCAGTGGCAGCGCCCGGATGCCGCCTCCATTGTTCTTGGGGACTTCAACAAAGCAAACTTTAAGGAAGTCGCTCCAAATTGCTTCCAACACATCTCACGCAGCACCACTGCTACTCCCCTTTCCATGAGGCATACAAAGCCCTCCCCCGAACTCCATTTGGCAAATCGGATCATCTCTCCATTCTGCTCCTGCCCACCTATAGGCAGAAGCTGAAAAGGACACCGCCCACCATCATCAAAAGCCAACTATGCTCTCCGTAAGACCATAAAAGCAGCCAAACATGAGTTCAGGGGTAAAGTGAAGTCACAGTTCAACACCACCAACATGAGAAGCCTGTGGGAGGGGCTAAACACAATAAGGGACTTTAAGAGGCAAACTCGTTCTGTGAATAACATCAGCGCAGCACTTCCAGACGAGCTGAATGCTTTCTACACTTGTTTCGTGGCAAATCCCACAGCAAACACCGAAAGAGTCCCTGCTCCGCTACCGCTGAGTCAACACACCCCACCATCTCTGTGGCTGATGTATGCAGAGCCTTCAAGCGCGTTAACATCAGCAAGGCAGCCAGACCTGACGGGATCCCTGCACATGCTCTCAAAGCCTGTGCATAACAGCTGGCAGGAGTGTTTACAGACATTTTTAACCTCTCTCACTCTCTCTCACTCTCAGTTGTTCTCATGTGCTTCAAACGGGCCACCATTGTGCCAGTTCCAAAGTTGGTTGCTCTGACCTTCATTATAAGCAAGTGCTTTGAGAAGCTGGTCAGAGACTTCATCCGCTCCTCACTACCTGCCACTCTGGACCCACTGCAGTTTGCTTATAGACAGATCAGATCCACTGATGACACAATAGCCCTGACTCTACACACTGCCCTCTCCCATCTGGACAGAAAGAACATGTATGTGAGAATGCTGTTTGTGGACTACAGCTCAGCATTCAACACCATCGTGCCCTCAAGGCTCAATATTAAGCTTCAGGATCTAGGTCTGAACAGTTCTCTGTGCAGCTGGATCCTGAACTTCCTGACGGGCCAACGCCAGGTGGTAAAGATGGGAAGCTTCACCTCCTCCTCACTGACCCTTAACACCAGAGCTCCTCAGGGCTGTGTGATCAGCCCTCTCTTGTACTCCCTGTATACCTACAACTGTTCAGCCAGGCAGAGCTCCAATGTTATCATCAAATTTGCAGATGACACCACAATTGTTGGCCTGATCTCCAATGACAACAAGGAGGCCTACAGAGAGAAGGTCAGCTTTCTAATACTCTGGTTCCAGAAGAACAACCACTCTCTCAATGTCAACAAGACCAAGGAGCTCATAGTGGACTTCAGGGAGCAAGAGAGAGTGCACACCCGCATCAACATCAACAGAGCCATGGTAGAGAGGGTCAGCAGCTTTAAATTCCTTGGTGTTCACATCTCAGAGGAACTAACATGGAGAAAACACACCACACAGGTGGTAAAGAAGGCACAACAGTGCCTCTTCCACCTCAGGCAGCTGAAGAGGTTTGGCATGAACCCCCACATTCTACATATGTACTGTGGAGAGCATTCTAATGGGCTGAATCACCACCTGGTATGGAAACTCTACTGCCATTGAGCAGAAAGCTCTGCAGAGGGTGGTGCAGACAGCCCAGCACATCACTCGGGTCCAGCTCCCAAACGTTTTGGACTTATACACCAGCCGCTGCCTGAGGAAGACCAGGAGGATTCTGAAGGATCCCACCCACCCAAGGCACTGTCTGTTCTCACAACTGCTGAGCAGGAGGAGGTACAGAGGTACAGAATCATAAAGTCCACAGCCATAAAGTTCCAAGACAGTTTCTTCCCCCAGGCCATCAGGCTGCTTTACAGCCAGTAATGTTGGTGTATTGGTCTGTAAGTCTGTCACTGCACATCTTGAGTCATCATCTCCATGGACAATTTAAACCTCATCCACACCAACAGACTCACTCTGATCTTACTGCACCTTCAATCTAGCAAATCTTACTCATACATATACATTGACATCTTGTACAGCTTCTATCCATATCCTATACAGTCTGGAAGATTTCTATATCTGTGTTCTATCCCTGAGAACCTGCATCTCATTTATTATCTCCCTCAGACTAACTGCACATATGGAGTGTGAAAAGCAGCACATTTCATAGTTTTATTTCATAACTTATTACTGTACAACTGTACATCGAAATAGTGCAATACTAGTGTATATTGTGTATGTGTATATTCAGAGTCAGTGCATATAAGCATATACTTTTTCTTGTTATGTTTTATATATATATATATATATATATATATATATATATATATATATATAAAATCATCATCGTCATCATTGTCGTTAAGTGCTTAGTCCAGATAGGGTCGTTGTGAGAGCAGAGAATCCCAGATGACCCTGTCCCCCGTAACTTCCTCCAGCTCATTCCCAGGGACCCCAAGCCTCTCCCATGCCAACTTGGAGATGTGATCCCTGCAGCAGGTCCTAGGACGAGCCCGGGGTCTTATCCCAGTAGGCCGTGACTGGTACAACCCCACGGGGAGGCGTCCAGGGGACATCCGAATAAGATGCCCGAACCACCTCAGCTGGCTTTTCTCAATGCGGAGGAGTAGCGGCTCTACTCCAAGCTCCTCCCAGATGGCTGAGCTCCTCACCCTATCGAATAGAGTGTAGCCCGCCACTCTGTGAATAAAGCTCATTTCCTCTGCTTGTATTCGCAATCTTATTCTTTTGGTCATTACCCACAGCTCATGACCATAGGTGAGGATCAGGATGTAGACTGACAGGTAAACAGAGAGCTTTGCCTTATGGCCTAGCTCACTCTTCACCACTACAGTCCAGTACAGTGACCGCATTACTGCTGCCACCTGTCCCAGCCTGCAGCCGATCTCACGATCCCTCTTCCCAACACTCATGAACAAGACCCCAAGATACTTAAACTCCTCCACCTGGGGCAAGTCATTTCCCCTTACCTGGAGTGGGTGTGCCATCCTTTTCTGGGCTAAGACCATGGACTTTGGAGGTGCAGATCTGCATACCAACTGCTTCACACTCAGCTGCATACCACTCCAGTGAGCGCTGGAGGCATCCATGTGATTCAGCCAAAAGAACAACGTTGTCTGCAAATAGCAGAGACGCCACCCTCCGGCCTCCACACATAATGCCCTCCTGACCTCGGCTACGCCTTGACACCCTGTCCATGAATATCACAAACAGGAGTAGAGACAGGGCACAACCCTGCCGGAGCCCAATGCTAACACTGAAAGGGTCCGACTTAATACTGAGTATATGAACACATTTCTCACTCTGGGAATACAAAGATTGAATTGCCCGGAGTAGTAGCACTGGTACCCCATACTCCTGGAGGACCTCTCATCTATCTCAGGGAATATGTCAGGGAACATGGTCATAAGCATTCTCCAAATCCACAAAACACATGTAGACTGAGTTGGCAAACTCCCATGCCCCCTCAGCAATATGTAAGAGGGTGAAAAGCTGGTCTATTTTTCCACAGCCGGGACGGAATCCTCATTGCTCCTCCTCAATCTGAGCTTCAACTATTGGTTGAAGTCTCCTTTCCAGCATGTTGGCATAGACTTTCCCAGGGAGGCTGAGCTGTGTGATACCCCGATAGTTGGCACACACACTCTGGTCCCCTTTTTTAAAACAGCCGACCACTCCAGAGTCACCGGAAAGTTGTCCAGAACCTCCTTGAAGCTGACCAAAAGTCTTTTTCCATGGATACACCAAACTTGGATACACACCCTGGATTTCGCTTGTGGCTGCCACCTTTTTCGCCTGTTGGTGCCTATCTGCTGAGTTGGGAGTCCTTTGGGGCATCCAGTCCCTTAGGGCCTCTTTCTTCAGCTTGACAGTCTCCCTCACCACTGGTGTCCACCAGGGGATTCTTGGGTTACCCCACTGACAAGCACCCACAAGCTTTTGGCCGCAGCTATTCCTGGCAGATTCCACAATGGAGGTTTTGAACAGGGTCCATTCAGCCTCAGGGTCCATTCAGATTTTTCTCATGTCTCATGTCTTTTTACCTTCTCTCCACTACATTTCAAAGTCAAATATCTTACTTTTCACTCCACTACATTTTGAGAATTTTGTCATTCCTTTTGGTTTTTGTGTGTATAAAAACATAACATATCAAAACAAAAGAAGTGCAAAGCAAGAACACCAATCAGGGCACAGCAGTCACTTTGTTCTGAGCTTGTTTTGACCTGTTGTCAGTTCGAAAGAGAGCTTTTGGCCTAGACTTAGCATTATTTATGATGGAGGAGTAGTAGTTGGAGCGGGCAGTTTTAAGGGCATCCCTATATTTGTGGGTGTGTTGACTGTAAAGTAGAGAGTGGACAGTAACGCTAGTTTTTTATAAAGGCGCTCAAGACGCCGACCAACAGCCTTCAGTACCCTTAGTTCAGGGGTGAACCAAGGACAGGAGCGGGTGGCAGGGAGAGGTCTATTCTTAAAAGGGGCAAAATCATTAAGCAGTCCAGAGATAGTGTCATTATAGGGAGAAACCATGCTCAATTTTATTTATTATTAAATTTTTTTCTGATTTTTTCTCTAACTTGCCAAATATGTTAACTCATCATCTTATTCTTGGGGGTGATATGAATTGTGTACTTTCTCCTGTCTTGGACCGCAGTTCACCGAAGCGGGCCTCTCTGTCTAAGTCAGCACGTGCGATGCAGTTATTTTTGGAGTCTTATGGAGTGGCAGACACATGGCGGTTTCGTAATCCCGGCTCTAGAGGGTATTCCTTTTTCTCTCCAGTCCATGGGACCTACTCTCGTATTGATTATTTCTTTGTGGATAAAAGACTTCTGTCTTTCGTCACCAAGTGTGATTATGAAGCTATAGTTATTTCCGACCATGGTCCCTTACTTATGAATATACATATTCCTAACCCACAGCTCAGTTACCGCCCCTGGAGGTTCAATCCATTATTTCTGTCAGATGAAGTATTTATTAATTTTATTACCTCAGAGATTAAACAATTTCTTGAAATCAATCAGACCCCTGGAATGTCCTACTTAACTGTGTGGGAAGCATTGAAGGCATATTTACGGGGCCAGGTCATTTCGTACGGTGCGCATATAAAAAAAACAGAAACTGCACGCCTTAGGGTACTGACGGACGAGATCTTGGAGATAGATAAATTAAATAGTCTCTCACCATCTGCAGAAACTGTGAAAAAACGCATGTCGTTACAAACTGAATTTGATCTCCTATCGACGCGACAGGCTGAATATTTGATTTATAAAACACACCACAGGAGTTATGAACATGGGGAGAAAGCTGGTCGGTTACTCGCTCATCAGCTGCGACAAAGAACCACTAATCAAACTATACCAGCAATTAATGACGACCTAGGACATATTCAGAACGAGAGTCTTAAAATTAACTCCTGCTTCAAATGTTTTTACCAGTCATTATATGCATCTGACTCATGCTCTGAGTCCATTGAACTGGAGAATTTTTACAAAACCTTGCATATCCCTTCTTTAGATTCAGAGATGGCTGGTAAGTTGGAGGATGAACTCTCAGTAGAAGAAATAACATCTGCGATCAAATCTATGCAGAGTGGTAAATCCCCAGGGCCTGATGGCTACCCTACAGAGTTTTTCAAAAGATTTTCAGATTTGCTCTCTCCATTACTACTATCAGTTTTTAATGAATCACTCTCAGTACAATCCCTACCTTTAACTATGCGTCAAGCAGTTATCTCTTTGATTCTGAAGAAGGATAAAAATCCTCTGGACTGTGGCTCATATCGCCCCATCTCTCTACTAAACACAGATACCAAAATTCTTGCCAAGGTCCTAGCTCGTCGTCTAGAGGGGGTCCTTCCTGCTATCATATCGCAGGACCAAACCGGTTTTATTAAAAATCGCTTTTCTTTTTTTAATATTAGACGCCTGCTGAATATCCTTTACACTCCCCCGCTGTCCGGGGTGTCTGAGGTGGTGTTATCACTTGATGCAGAGAAGGCCTTCGACCGGGTGGAGTGGAACTACCTCTTTGATGTGCTGGGACGGTTTGGGTTGGGCCCTAAATTCATATCATGGATAAAGACTTTGTATAAGCTTCCATTGGCCGCAGTGCGCACTAATAATAATTTGTCCTCGTATTTTGAACTTCATCGCGGTACGAGACAGGGGTGCCCCTTGTCCCCATTAATTTTTACGCTTGCAATGGAACCACTTGCAATAGCTATAAGGCAAAATGAAGGCATTAGGGGAGTTGTGCGTGCTGGGTTGGAACAGGTCTCGCTTTACGCTGACGATATGCTACTATACATTTCGGATCCTCACTCAAGCATACCAAAGTTGATGGTCCTACTTACAGAATTTGGAAAGATCTCTGGATATAAAATAAATTTTCAGAAAAGTGAGTTGATGCCTGTTGGAACTGGGAAAGGTTTGGCTTTCTTGGCCTCCTTTCCATTTAAACATTGCTTTAAAAATTTCAGATACCTTGGTATTTGGATCACACATGATTATAATGATCTATACATTACTAATTACCAACCTCTATTATCCCAGTTGAAACAAGATATTGAGCGGTGGGCCCCTCTACCACTCTCTTTGATTGGCCGTATTAATATAGTAAAAATGAGCATTTTACCAAAATTCCTATATATATTTCAGTCTCTTCCGGTATTTTTAACTAAATCGTTTTTTATTAAACTAAATAAATTAATATTGTCCTTTATTTGGAACTATAAAACACCCAGGATAAAAAGAAAAACACTGCAGAGATCTAGGGGGTCTGGCACTCCCAAACTTTCTGTTTTATTACTGGGCAGCGAATATAAGGGCTCTGTTGTATTGGATGAAGGATGAAGTTAGCACCCCTGTTTGGACGACCCTGGAGGAGTCGTCTGTCTTGTCCACGTCTGTAGCCGCATTATTGTGTTCTGAATTGCCATTGAAACAACCTGTTACTAACTTCTGTTCAAACCCTGTTGTCATAGGTGCAATCAAAATCTGGAATCAGTTTAGGAGGTCCTTTTCCCTAAGGGGATTGTCACAGGCAGCTCCAATTGTAAATAACCATATGTTTCCCCCATCAATGTCAGATGATGCTTTTGCTCTTTGGGCCAAAAGGGGTGTAGTCTCTTTATCTGACCTTTATATTGATGGTAAATTTGCCTCTTTTGAACAGCTAACACAGCGATATAATATTCCTAGAATACACTTCTACAGATATTTACAGCTTCGGAACTTTGTATCCTCAAATCTGGACAGCTTTCCATTATCACCTTCAATCTCTCTGTTAGAATCAATCTATAAACATAAAGCAATTAATACACAGGCAATTAGTATAATTTATGGACTACTTGATTCACATAACTACACCTCATTAGAGCTTCTTAAAAGTAAATGGGAAATGGATCTGGGTGGAACAATATTAGAAGAAACATGGTGCAAAATAATACAAGGAATCTTCTCATCCTCTATCTGTGCAAAGCATGCTGTCATTCAGTTTAAGATTGTACACCGTCTACATTGGTCTAAAGTTAGGCTTTCGAAGATCAAGGCTGGTTTAGACCCTACATGTGACCGATGTGGGCTAGCTCCTGCTTCACTTCTGCACATGTTTTGGTCATGCTCAAAACTGTATACCTTTTGGAATTCTATTTTCGAGACTTTTTCAAAGGTCTCTGGGAAAGCGGTGGAGCCATCACCATTCATAGCGTTGTTCGGTGTAGTCCCGATAGACAGCGCTCCTAACAGGCGGGATATAAATATGTTTGCTTTCTGCTCTCTCCTTGCCAGGAGATTAATTCTGTTTAAATGGAAAGACGCTAACCCTCCAACTTACAATCACTGGGTCAGAGAGGTCTTGTACCATCTTAAATTGGAAAAGATTAGATATACTTTGAGAGGATCCACTGGGAAGTTTTTTGATATTTGGCAACCTTTTTTATCTTTTGTTGAAGATTTCGAAGCAGATAGTGTGTTAACGTAACTTTTTGAATGATTATTTCATTAATGTACTAATTTATTTATCTATTGCATTTATTCATTTATTCTATTTAATCTACCCTCTGTAATTACTATTATTATTTTTTAATTTCATTTATTTATTTACTTTCCCTTTTCTACAATTTTTTTATTTTTATTTTATTTAGTTATTTATTTATCTGATTAATTAATTCATTTTATTTATTTATTTATTTATTTTTCTCCCTTCTATGTATACGTGTTCTTTTGAGTATGTAAGTATTATGTTAGTATGTCTGGTATTGTGAGGGTTGGGGGGTGGGGAATACAGTGTGTTTTTCTTTTTTCTGTGATATAATATGAAAACAAAATAAATAAACCCTGATCAAAAAAAAAAAACTACCCTGAGGTCAAAACCTTGCAAACAACATCTAGCAAGGCAGTCATTGCATTCCTGAAGACTGTATTTGCAAGACATGGAGTCCCATGTGAACTGATATCGGATGTGGTCCACAATTCCCAAGCAGTGAATTTGCTGACTTCGCAAAAGAATGGGGTTTTCAGCACATAACCTCTAGCCCACATTATCCTAGGTCCAATGGCCTTGCAGAGAGCTCAGTCAAAGTTGTCAAAGGTCTCATGAAGAAAGCGCACGATGGAAAAGAAGACTTTCATCACAGCCCGATGATCTACAGAAGTGCGCCACTGCAGAACAGCCTGTCACCAGCCCAAATACTAATGGGACGACGCTTGAGAACCAATCTGCCAATGCATGAGAATCTCTTGACACCCAAAGGAGCACACAAGATCAAAATTGACAAAGAAAAAGACAAAGAGAAACAAAAAACTGCAACACGACAAAAGAGCAAGGAAACTGCACGTATTAAGGCCTGGAGAACAAGTCAGGATCAGAGATCATGTGACAGGCATCTGGAATCTGCAGGGTTCAGTGCAAAAAGAGGTGGCACCACGCTCTTATGAAGTTCAGACGGAGCATGGAGGGTCTCTGAGAAGAAACCGTGTCGGTCTCAAGCCACAAATGTCAAAACAGACAGGGGTGGAACAGCCTGACACAATGTCGCAAGCCGGAGACAACACCCTGAAGCATACCGTGGAACCGGAAGTGCCAGCAACTGTCCATAGCTCTCCTGCCAAGACACCGTGCAGGCCAAAGCGCACGGTTCTGCCTCCTAAGAGACTCATTGAAAGTTGCTGAACACTAGAGACTGTAAATTTGTTGTGTGTAAAGGAAAAAAAAGAAAAAAAAAAGTTCATAATGTGATGTTGTGAATGTTTAAAACAGAGCATTTCGAGTAAGTTAATGCAAGGTACATTAGGTCTTAAACATAGTCATAGTCTTAGTTGGGGTAAAGTTCATCTCATTTCTAAAGGGGGGAGGTGTGTTGTTATGCGTTGCTTAAATATACTCCATTACCCAGAAGGCAGTAAAATATCTTTATCGAATATATATATTTTAGACATATTGCACATTGAGTCTTCTTCTTTCAGCTGCTCCCTTTAGGGGTCGCCACAGCGGATCATCTGCCTCCATCTTGCCCTATCCACTGCCTCCTCTACTTTTACACCAACCATCTCCATGTCCACCTTCACTACATCCATAAACCTTCTCTGAGGTCTACCTCTTCTCCTTCTACCCGCAGCTCCATCTCCAACATTCTTTGACCAATATATCCACTATTCCTAAAATGACACGTACACTGAACCGTTTCTTATTGGTTGTAGTTGCAGCTATCGCCAGAAAAGTTATGCAATATGTGTTTATCTTGATTTTGAAATAAGATATCAATTTAATCTTTTAGTAGTCCCTCAACGAGGAAATTTTCAGGACAATCAATGAATAGGAAAAAGCTTTAAAATCGAACTTTATTTACCAGCTAAGCTTATGGATATGATGAATTTGGTTACAGGAGCTCACAGTGCAGAGTAAATGACAAACACATTACAGCAGTGAAAAAAATAAGAATAAAAACAAACAAACAAAAAACTAAGAACAAAATGTGCATCCTACCACAAACTCAGACAAACACACACAAAGTCACAGTTTTAAACCTTGCAGTGTGCCTATATA
Organism: Pygocentrus nattereri; assembly: GCF_015220715.1. Taxonomy (NCBI): domain Eukaryota; kingdom Metazoa; phylum Chordata; class Actinopteri; order Characiformes; family Serrasalmidae; genus Pygocentrus; species Pygocentrus nattereri. The sequence goes on from NC_051229.1 coordinate 27,229,348, forward strand.
CCTGTGATATATTCCATGAGCTTTCGTGAGCATATAACTTGCATGTGTGTGTATGGAATGAACAAATAATTTAAATTAAGGCACATTGGGCTGAATTTGGACATTAATGTTAAAAGTGTAATGTTTGGGATTTTTTAAATGAAACTTTTTCCAAAAGTGTTTTAGAATGTTATTGGTTCATTGCTTGTGTTGTTAATTGTATGATCTGGAAGACGCGCTGTAAAATGGTTATAGATCAGTGTGAAATACCTGCAAAAATTGTTTATAAACAAATGCTGTGTGAGACCAAAAGACTGAACAACAGACACTCGATGGAAGAGAAAGTTCCCCTGGACTCTGTTGGAGCTTTAATCAGCGCTGCATCATTCTGAATGTAAATAACTCAACTGTGTAATATTGTAGAAATGTTGATAAATGTGGATTTTGTACTTTTGTAACCTGTATCTGAAAATGTGCTTGTATTGAAATAATATTCCTCATTAAATGTTGTTATAAAAAGCGAAAGATCAAATAACTTAAACTTAATAAACCTGATAGGGACGTATGTAAGAATAACAGATAACTAAATAAGAAATAAGAATGCGCGGGAATGTGAACAAAGGAAAAGTCTTTAGCTGGGAGGAGGTGTTCGCCCAAGCCGTGACCAAGACGGCCGGCAAGGGAGGAAAGAAGCGCAGAAAGTCCAGGAAGGAGAGTTATGCCATCTACGTGTACAAGGTGCTGAAGCAGGTCCACCCCGACACCGGCATTTCGTCCAAGGCGATGGGCATCATGAACTCGTTCGTCAACGACATCTTCGAGCGCATCGCCGGTGAGTCGTCCCGTCTGGCTCATTATAACAAACGCTCCACCATTACGTCCAGGGAGATCCAGACCGCCGTGCGCCTGCTTCTTCCCGGCGAGCTGGCCAAGCACGCCGTGTCCGAGGGCACCAAGGCCGTCACCAAGTACACCAGCTCCAAGTAAAAAGTGATGAAGACTTCATTGAACACAACGGCTCTTTTAAGAGCCACCCACGTTTTTGCCCAAAGAGCGTGTTTTTCCGTTTTGTTTGTGAACGTAAGCGAGGTACTTCATTTTAGAGAGGGCCTCGCCGTTAGTCTATTGTGTAGAAATTGTCTATACTAAAATTGGTTACATAAATCTGATTTTTACGGATGACCAAGACATTGTGCTGTAAGCGGCTGCTACGTCCAAGAGCCGTATTCTTTGGTAATCGTAGGGCTTGGTAAATACTGAGCAGAAAACTGTCACATGGCCGTACAATCATGGTCGAGCTATACATGAATTAATAAAATTCAGCCTTACTCGGCTCGAAACGACTTCATTACATGGGCACCGCTCAACAACAGAACGAATACCTGGTATGGATGTCTGTCAAGCTAGGTTATATACACATATAGCTCAATGACGGAATGAAAATCAGTTTTTCCACTTTACTATAACGGACTACACGGGTACCGCTCCACAACAGAACGAATACCTCCTCACAAAAATAAAGCCAGAACACTAAAGAACGCTAAAGTTACTATTAAATGCTCTTTTGCGTTGAAATACTTAGGCGGCTCTTAAAAGAGCCTTTAGGGTGTTTTGGGGGAAATCAAAGAGCGCTCCCGTAAATTTAAGCGCGCTCTCCGCGGATACGGCGGGCCAGCTGGATGTCCTTAGGCATGATAGTGACTCTCTTAGCGTGGATGGCGCACAGATTAGTGTCCTCGAACAGACCCACCAAGTAAGCTTCACTAGCCTCCTGTAGGGCCATGACGGCAGAGCTCTGGAAACGAAGATCGGTCTTGAAATCCTGAGCAATCTCACGAACCAGGCGCTGGAAGGGAAGCTTACGGATCAGCAGTTCTGTGGATTTCTGATAACGGCGGATCTCCCTCAGCGCCACGGTGCCAGGCCTGTAACGGTGAGGTTTCTTGACACCGCCGGTAGCCGGGGCACTCTTACGAGCAGCTTTGGTAGCCAATTGTTTTCTCGGGGCTTTGCCACCGGTGGACTTACGCGCTGTCTGCTTGGTTCTTGCCATGGTACCAAACTCTACTCTTTAGCGAAGAAGAAGAATGAGGCTGCATACGTGCCACGGCCCTTTTAAGCGTTCGAGCTGCTCGCCGCTCATTGGGCGTCTTGAATGTGTCCGCCTCCCATTGGCTAAACGATATTGGGCGTCTCGAGTATGCCCGCCTCCCCACGCGTTGGCTAAACCTTATTGGGCGTCTTAAGCCGCGCCAATATTGTCAAATCACAAGACGCTACCTCAACGATTTGACGGGCGCCTGTACTGATTTTTCTTTGTTTCACGTCCTGTGTGACTTTACTCAGATTTTGAGTTCATTCATTATTACACGTCTGCGGTTTCACCTCCACTCGGAGTTATAACAGATGCCCATGTACGTTTATTCATCGTGCTCGATTAGCTTCTAAATTTCATTCAGTATGCAATCCTGGGACGTGTCGATGCCATGATCCTTTTCATTCTAACATACACACAACCGATCGAAAGCCCTTTCTTGTATGGGAGAAAGAATGTAGATAAATTGCACTTTTGTCGCTAAAGTGGGTGGCTCTTAAAAGAGCCTTTGATAATTACGATTTAGAAAAAATGCCCATTTACTTGGTCTTGGCCGCCTTCTCAGTCTTCTTGGGCAACAGCACAGCCTGGATGTTTGGCAGTACGCCACCTTGAGCAATGGTCACTCCTCCGAGCAGTTTGTTGAGCTCCTCATCGTTACGAACAGCCAGTTGCAAATGGCGAGGAATGATACGGGTCTTTTTGTTGTCACGAGCAGCGTTGCCGGCCAACTCAAGGATCTCAGCGGTCAGATACTCCAACACCGCTGCCAAGTAGACCGGTGCACCAGCGCCGACGCGCTCGGCATAGTTGCCTTTACGCAGGAGCCTATGCACACGGCCCACAGGGAACTGCAGCCCGGCGCGGGATGAGCGAGTCTTGGCCTTAGCCCTTGCTTTACCTCCAGTCTTTCTTTTTTTTTTTTTTTTTTTAAAGAAACTTTATTTTAACAAAAATATAACAGTTTACAATTAACAAACAAACATCATCATTAAATACAAAACATCAAACAGTTACAGACTTTATATTTTAAAAAGTCAGAAAGTCCCATTTCTTACCTTCTTGTTTTTTTGTATCAATAGTCCTTCTTCTTTTCAGTTCCCGTATAATGTGACTAAAAACAACATCACTGGACACAAAAGCTTGATCAATCGTCATTCTCGTTCTTGTTTTCCACAATTGACTTTTTACAATGCAAATGATGAGCCATAATAATTCCTTTTGTTGTTTTGGGAGAGAGTTTCCAAATAATCCATATGCTATTGTCTTCATATTCATTTGTATATTTATATTTAAGCTTTGTAATTTATTCCATGTTTCTTTAGATCTATAACAATCAAATAAAAAGTGTTCTAAAGTTTCTTCAGCGTCGCAGTTTGGCATGGGGCATTTTATAGTCTTTACATAGCAGCTCCACCTGACCACAGTTCTCACGGGTAGTCTCCTAACAGAGATTAGCCACGATACATCTCTCAGATTCCCTGATAGAAGTTTATTATTAATGTTATCGCATGCATCTTTATATTCATTTGGTTGTAAATCTTTGTAAATAATCATATTACCATAAATAGAGTTACATATTAGTTTATATATTTCTTTACTATGATCATTTATCCAGTTTATATTGAGATGTTTATGTTTTGCAATAAAATCTGAATACAGTAATTTGAAATATGGGAAATTGGATCTGTGGCATCCTCTTTTTTCTTTCCAGTTTGTTAATTTTCCTACCCAGGCTGCTTGTCTGTGAATGCCCCCTGCAATAATTTTGCAGGCTGCAATTTTAGTTTTGATTGCTAGGTCTATTGCTCCTAAACCTCCGAGCTCAGTGCTTTTAAACAAAATATTTCTTTTGGTCACTTCTCTTGTGGTGTTCCATATAAAATTACAACAAATTTTATTTAGTTTTTTCGTCCATTTATCTGTAGGAGGAATTATAGAAGCTAAAAACATTATTTTAGATATTATATACGTTTTAGTGACATTTATTCGGGTTTGGTAGCTAAAATTATGATTTTTAAACTTACCTATTTCATCTTTTATTTCTTTTTCCTTTTGTTCCCAGTTAAAATCGACACATCCTTTATTATTCAAAAATATTCCTAAGACTTTCATATTTTCTTTTTCTAAAACATTAACTGGGAATTTTTTACTTTCATCTCCAATCCAGACACACTCTGATTTCTCTAGATTTAATTGTGCTCCAGACACTTGTTCATATTCTTTAAAATGATTTCTTATTATGTCAAGTTCGATTTGTGATTTAATAAATACAGTAACATCATCTGCGTACGCTATTATAATTATGTTTTTATCTCCAATATTAACTCCTTTTAATCTCGAGTCTTGTTTTATTTTTAGAATCAAAGGGTTAATAGCTAAGATGTAAAGAGCTGCACTAAGAGGACATCCCTGTTTCACTCCTCTACAGATTTTAAACTCGTCTGTCAAACTCCCATTGACATTAACTTGCACCTTGGAGTCGGAGTATAAACATTTGATCATATTAATAAAATTTAAAGGGAAACCATACATTTCCAGAACTGCCCATAAATATTCTCTCGACACATAATCAAAAGCTTTTCTTTGATCCAGGGCTACAACATAAAAGGACTGTTTGTTTTTATCACACACAAGTTCTCTTAAAGTGCTCAAATTGTCCCACATCCGTCTTCCTTTAACGGAGCACGTCTGTTCTTCTGTGATGACGTCATCCAGAACCTCATGTAGTCTGTTCATAATGATTTTAGCAAAGATTTTATAGTCCAAGTTCATCAAAGTCAGATGCCTCCAGTTATTAATGTCCCTTTTATCCCCTTTTTTATACAGCAGTGAGAGCACACCTTCATAAAAACTGTTGTACATAAAACCCTGTTCAACTCCCTCATTATACACCCGTGTTAATAAATTGCTCAAATCACACATATTTTTACTATAAAATTCTGCTGGAAGGCCGTCTTTACCTGGACATTTCTTAAGATTTAATTGTTTTATTGCTTCAGTGACTTCTTTTTCTAAAATTTTATCACCTAAGTATTCCAAATTATTATTATTAAATTGAAAGTTTAAGAATTTGTTCATCGTATTTTTATCTATTTTAATTTCTTTATACATTCCTTCACACAAGGTTCTGATCACATTTCTCATCTCTTTTGGATCAGCTATAACGTCACCATTAGTATTAAATATTTCCTGGATGTAAGAATTTTCTTTTCTTGATTTGTACAAAGACATAATTTTTTCATTGTTCTGGATTTCTTCAGAATTAGCTCCAGCTAAAACCTGAATATTATTATATATATTTTTATTCATTAAATCAATATTTTCTTTAAAATGTGCCAATTCGTTATTTTCAGATTCAGTTCTTATCTTTTTGCATTTTAAATCAATATATTGTCTTATCATAGAATCATATCTTTTATTATTGTCTGAATTAATCTTCCGAGATTTTACTTTTAAGAATTCTTTAATTTGTATTTTAAAGATTTCCCATAATTCTCTATTATTTCGGGCGAAAATTCCAAGAGATTTTATTCTATTAATTTCAGATTTTAACTCTAATAATACATAGTTATAATTTAATATATTTATATTTAATTTCCAATAATTATTTTTAATTTCACCCTTCAGATTAAGTTTACATATTACAGTCAAATGATCAGAATTTAGTAGCATTTTAGTTTCATATGAGCACACTTCAATTTCAGTGTTTATGTAAATTCTGTCGATACGACTGTTACATGTAGAACTAAACCTTGTAAAATCTATTTTATTAGGGTAAAGAATTCGAAAAGTATCATTAAAATTTTGTTCGTGCATCATGGATTTTAGAAAGACGCCTTCCCGGCGTATTTCACACGGTTTATTAGTAAGTCTATCGTTCTGGTCTGTAACTGTATTAAAATCTCCACATACAATAACACAAAAACCTACACATAACAGCACTTTAAGTTCTTTAAAAAGCTGCATTTTCCTCACTCTATCTTGAGCTGTATATATATTAATAATTCTAATTTTTTTATTTTTATAAAAACAGTCCACATAAATCAATCTTCCTGGGATTAATTCCCTATAATTTGTAACTTTAAACAGTTTGTTATAAAATAAAACACCTAAACCATCAGCCTTACAGTCTCCAATAGAGAAAAAAGAGTCCCCTCTATTCCATCTATTCTTAACATCCTCTATGTCTCTGTGTGTTGATAACCTTGTTTCTTGTATACACAACACCTCTAATTTTTCATGACTTAATATATTCAATTTACTTTCTCTATTAATCTTCGATTGTATTCCTCTGACATTACAGGTAGCGATGTTAAGGAGGACAGAGGTCATACAGATTTAAAGTCATCTCTCTCTTTTTCCATTTCTGTCATTTTCATATCTGTGCTCATTCTCTCATCTTTTTTATCGCGCTTGTTCCCGAGGACAAGGCCTTTTTCTTCCTTTTCATTTTAGCAGGCTGTTGTATTGGGGGATTGTCTACTGGATCAATGTTATTGTGGGTAGTTTGAATACCTTCACCTGCAACCGTCCGCGGTGGAGTGGAGGTGACCTGGGTCACTGCAGATGCCGGTTGTATTGCCGTAGCTGCTTCCGTTCCACCTGTTCTCTCAGACCGAGGATCAGGCAGGGCTAAGAAATCTTCTTCCGTGATATCAGACTCTGGGCTGGAGCCAGTGCTGCTGCTGCTGCTGCTGCTGGCGGTGGTATCACTGCTAGATGTGGAAGTGGTCTCCTCCTCCTCCTGCTCATTGTTCAGGTGGGCTTGATCCTCAGCATATCTAATGATCATACTTTGCTGTTTTCCAAGGTTTTGTGCTGAGACGACTTCTGCTGCACCGCTCTCGGTTTGGATGTCAGTGGGCTCTACGTTGGGCTGCTGTACGCTGTTTGGGTACTTCACATTTCGTGCTTTATTGCTGTAGGACTCCGGGCACTTGAAGTAGGAGTGGCCTTTCTGGTTGCACAAGCTGCACAATTCTGTATTCATGCACTCCTTTCCTTTGTGTCCCAACTCCCCGCACTTCCAGCACTTGACAGCTTGACATTCCTTCACCTGATGTTCCAAAGAGCCACACACATAGCAGCGCTGTACTTGTCCCTGGTAGGTAATCCTGCCGTTATAAGGACCCATACTGATAGAGTTTGGAATCTGCATCAGGTTCCCATCAGTGGCTTTCCTGAGCTTAACCTTATAACGGCGAACCCCATACCAGATGCCGAATTGATCTACTGGTTTATGTACTGGCTGCAAAATCTCACAAAAGCGGAGCAGATATTGTTCTATATCTGCATCTGCAACGCGCCCAGTCCAGAACTTTACAAACACAAAGCGCACATCTTGTGGAGCGGAGGAGTCTATCTCCCAACCTTTCCAGAAGCCATTTTCAGCTGAAGCACTGAAGATTTGACAAAATCGCTGAAGACCACGTTCCTGAAGAAAAATCAGTTCAAAATCTTTCTGACTGGGTAAGGCAATAAAAGAATAAATGTCAGCAGCAGTTATCCATTGGCTTTGTAGTAGCTGAGCTCCAACTTCAGACCGATTTGGAGCTTCACCTTCGCCCACAAACCTTAGCTTGACCCAGTGCCTCCCCACCAAAGGTGGAGAGGCGCCTTGGGGGCACATGCGTAATTTCTTTTTTAAGTTGTTAAATTACTCGAGATACTTCAAATTGAGCAAGAGGACAAACGAAAACAAACTTCCGGGCCACAAAATACTGGACTGAGTAATTGGTGTTTCAACTGTTCAACAAAGGAGACCTTTACCGCCCTTTCCTCGTCCAGTCATTTCGTATCTCCACTCAACTTGCGAAACTAAGCTGAAATAAAGGTCTATGGTCTTCTATCACCCTTCATATAGGCAAAGCTGCCATGTTTCTATTGGCTAAAACGCGATGACATTCAACAACCAATCATATTAGCGTCGCCAAGGTTTAGGGTCCGCCCACATTTCCTCTCCTAGCCCTCTGCTCCTCCCCCACCTCTTCGCGCACGCACGTCTGAGTGAGAGAGATAAAAGATACATAAAATGTATTAAATATTAATCACTGATTATATTTGGGGGTCCATCAGTGCCAAACATGCAGGACAGTGAGTGACCACCAAACCACAACCTTTCCTTTTACTGTTATATATACATACATGTCATATAGATGTGTTTCTTGCTTTAATCTTCATACATGTAATATTTTTGTCTGGTTAATTGCTTCAGACGCGTATTACATAGGCTTTGTTTTATTATTGTATACATTTTGATATTGATTACACTTTCTAATTTTATGGTGATCAGTCTTGGTTTTGTAATTATTTATAAATTTCGATGTATAATTTTTGCAGTGCTTTGACAATACAAATGTAAATTTGTCATGTCAGTAAAGGAAACCTGAACTGAAGTAATAGAGAAAGAGATGGGGACAAAGAAAGTCCGTTTCCTCGCCTTCCAGTATTATCACTACTGACTAGTAATGACTACTTTTTAAGTGCAGGACGAAAGAAAATCTAACTCTTCGAGAGGAAAACGTGGGTGGCTCTTAAAAGAGCCGTTGTGTTTTTTTTTGTTTTATTAACAGAAGAAAAACAAGCCGTAAATGTGAACGGCACATTTACTTCTTCTTGGGGGCGGCCTTTTTCGCAGCCTTCGGCTTGGCTGCTTTGGGCCTGACGGCTTTTGTTTTCTTCGGGCTCTTGGCCGCCTTCTTGGCTTTCTTGGGAGACTTGGCGACTTTCTTGGCGGCCGCAGGCTTCTTCGCCGCTACCTTCTTGGCTTTCTTCGGCGACTTTTTGGCGGCCGCGGGCTTCTTCGCCGCTACCTTCTTGGGCTTCTTCGCCGCGGCGGGCTTCTTGGCGGCCGCCTTCTTGGGCTTGGTCGCTGCTTTCTTAGCCGGCTTCTTCTTCGGCTCGGCTTGCTTCTTATTAAGCTTGAAGGAGCCTGATGCGCCGGTGCCTTTGGTCTGCAATAGAGTGCCCTTCGTCACGAGACTTTTAACGGCGAGCTTGACACGGGAGTTGTTCTTGTCCACGTCGTAGCCGCCGGCAACCAGGGCTTTCTTAAGGGCGGCAAGAGACACGCCGCTCCTCTCCTTGGACTGTGAAACAGCCTTGACGATGAGCTCACCGACGCTGGGGCCGGCTTTCTTGGGCCGTGCGGCGCTTTTCTTCTTGGGAGCTTTGGCCGGTGCGGCGGCTGGAGCTGGAGCGGCTTCTGCCATCGTTCTGTTTTTGCTGCGATCGGAGCGAGAATGAGCACGAACTGCACCATTCAGAGGAACCTCCCTCTCACGCGGGGAGTCGGCCCCCTTAAAAGACACATGAGGACGGAGAAGACTCAATCTGACGGGCGCTTTGCAGCAGTGTCAGTGACGTGCTCAGATTTGTGTTTTCTCGTGGTATTTATTGGGCGAATTACGAGCGAAAGCGCCGCTTGGCAAGCGTCCAACGGCTCATTCCTCTAGAAGAGGTCCTGTCGTGTGTCCCCAGTCCAGGAATGGGCGCGCAGTGATGCCTCGTTTTACAGGGAGCCTTTAAAAGGGCACCGGACGGTCGCCGCTCCGAACGAGACACGGTGTGTTTGCCGCGATAATCTGTGGAAAACTGGCGCAAACGGCGACGTGAAGCTCCGGAGAGCTCAACGGCGCCTTTCGGGAGAGCCTCGGCGAGGGCGCGGGGGAACTTGAAGTGACCGAGCGCCTCGCTCACTTTGGATAAAACGGGCTCTCTTGGAGCGGGTAAAACACAGGCGTGAGGCCGCTGGCTGGCGGGGCCAGAGCCTGCTGTCTGCTAACGTGCCATGTAAATGACCTTTGGCCTGACTAGTGGGAAATAACCCGAAGATCAGTGGAAAACATTGAGATATGAAAGGTTCTTTAGGCTAATTAAAACTACTCCTGTCATATTTTGCTGTATGGTTCTCTCTGTCATGTGCAGCTCTTTCCCTCTGGGAGTGGGTGGCTGTGTGTGCGGATGGGTGACCCTGGGTATGAACACGAAGTGCAGTGTTGTGCGCGGAGTAGCCCTCATCTAGAAGATGCATATGCACAGATAGGAATCTGTTTGTTCCGTCTAAGAACTAAAATGTCTTTGAAGGAGAAAAGCACACACATACAGAGACTTAGTTGTAGCTATTTTGGATTGTAGTAATACAAAAAGTGAATAATGTTTAAAGGCATAGGCCTGATTGTGGCCGTGGCCTATGATTATTTTACTTCTTTATTTGGAAATAATGGAATCATTTTTGATATGAAAAAATAATGACATTAATAATGACATGAAAGATAATCAAAGAAAGTATGTAAAGGTAGGAAATAATGGTGCTCAAGGTAGTCATGAAAGCTGAAGAAAATGGTTTGTAAATCAAAAGGTTTGATATACACTATATTGCCAAAAGTATTCACTCATCTGCTTTCACACGCATATGAACTTGAGTGACCTTCCATTCTTAATCCATAGGGTTTAATATGATGTTGGTCCACCCTTTGCAGCTATAACAGTTTCAACTCTTCTGGGAAGGCTTTGCACAAGGTTTAGGAGTGAGTTTATGGGAATTTCTCACCGTTCTTCCAGAAGCGCCTTTATTAGGTCAGAAACTGATGTTGGACGAGAACACCTGGCTCACAGTCTCCACTCTAATTCATCCTAAAGGTGTTCTATCGCGTTGAGGTCAGGATTCTGAGCAGGCCAGTCAAGTTCTTCCACACCAAACTTGCTCATCCATGTCTTTATGGACCTTGCTTTGTGCACTGGTGTGCAATCATGTTGGAACAGGAAGGGGCCATCCCAAAACTTTTTTCACAAAGTTGCAAGCATGAAGTTGTCCAAAATCTCTTGGTCTGCTGAAGCATTACAAATTACTTTCACTGGAACTAAGCATTTTTTTTCCTTTTATTATAATTATTGTTATTATTAGTTTTATTGTTGTTGTAACCAAGATGTATAGTGAGCTGTTAGAATGAAGTTGGAGAAATGACAGCAGGTACAGAGCTAGGCTTTTTGTTGACAATGTATTTTGAGTAATTACTTTGGCTCAGAATGTAGTTACTGTGGGAACAAGACGTTAAAGAACATCAACGTTAGCTGAGAATCAGAATCAAGCTTTATTGGCCAGGTATGCTACACATAGATTCTTACGAAATCCAGTTTAGTGGTAATATGTGTTCATCCCCATGTTATCGTGTCAAGCAGACTACAACTTCCTCCCAGCTGGTAGCTTTATCAGAAACCTTCCTCAGTTATCAGCCTCTGTCAGATGTCCATCTAATCCTACAGAGGATTAGAGTTAAATATTATGAACAAGTTCTTAGAGGATACTTTTCGATCTACTTTAGATAGTGTAGCTCCATTAAAAAGTAAAATAGTACGGCAGAAAAAAACATGCCCCTTGGTATAATGATCATACTCAAGCTTTGAAACAGACTGCCAGACAACTAAAGCGAAATTGGCCTCTGACTAAATTAGAACTGTTCCAGTCCGCCTGGAAGGAGAGCCTTATAGACTATAGAAGAGCTCTTACTGCAGCACGCTCAGCCTATCTCTTGTCTCTCATAGAAAACAATAAGAACAATCCTAGATTACTATTTAGCACAATTTGTAAAATAAAAGAGAACAAAATGTTACTGAACCCCAGATGCCATTAGCCTATAGCTGCAATGATTTTATGAATTTCTTTAGTGATAAAATCGAAAACAAAAAAAAAAAGGCAGAAAATTCTGAACACACAGTTAAACTATACAAATATACAAAACTATACAAATCTGCTGGCTTATAGTGCCAGTGTAGATCCTAAGAATATTACAGTCTCTGCAGATAGGCTGGAATCATTTACCTTACTTCAAGAAAATGAACTAGTTAAAATAGTTTCTTCTGCAAAATCATCCACCTGTATTTTGGACCCAATCCTTACAGGTTTACTCAAGGAAATCTTACCAGAAATAACCAAGCCTATTCTGTCAATAGTAAACTCCTCTCTTAGCCTTGGACACATCCCAAAAACTTTTGACCTTGCAGTATTAAGACCGCTGATTAAGAAAGCTAATCTCGGTCCCTATGAACTTTCAAATTACAGACCTCTCTCGAATCTCCCCTTTATATTTAACATCCTTGAAAAAGTGGTAGCAAAACAAGTAAGCTCCTATTAGTATAGGAATCATCTACATGAAAAATTTCAGTCTGGTTTTAGGCCACATTATAGTACAGAAACACGAACCTGTGCGCCATCCACGCCAAGAGAGTCACCATCATACCTAAAGACATCCAGCTGGCCTGCCGTATCCGCGGAGAGCGCGCTTAGATTCAGCGGAGCGACCACAACTTCCTCAAACACCCAAAAGGCTCTTTTAAGAGCCACCAAACTGTTTCAGTCCTAAAGAGCGACTTTTCTAGGAAACTCCGAGCTCTTAAGCGCTGTGATGTAATTTATTTATCATTTCCTCAGCAGTTTATTAATCTGCCTGTAGTTACTGTGTTGTGCGGATCATGGGACTCGGTATTTAAAAATGAGTCAGTCATTTTTTTTCTCGTTTTTTTCCTTTTGTGTTGTGATGAAAACTCAGCTTAAAAAATGGTGAAACTTCACATTCCTGTTTATGCATATTTCATTTAGTGGCAGTTTAAGCAAATACGGTGTAATTAAATGCAGTGATGAGGCATGAGGATGTGATGTGGGAGCGAATTTTTTTTTTTTTTTTACTTTGAGAATGTTGGTGTCCATTTTTGGCTTTTCTTCCTTTATGTTCACATGTGAATTCATGAATACAAGACATTGTGTTTACATATTGCTGCTGTCAGAACAAAACCTTGTATCTCCAAAATGGTAACTTTACAGGAGAAGGAAAAACCTACTCTACCGTCAATGTGAGTCGATGGAGCCAGACTTTTTTCCAACTCACTTTGGCCCGTTTGTTTTGATCCATTCATCATGAAATTTACACTGGATTTAAAGCGCAACAGGCATTTTCACATTATGACAAAAACTGACAAACAGCAAAATCAGAGTTCTGAATCAGAAATAACTATTCACACTTCGGCCTGCCTTTTTCACTGACCCGTTTGACACTTTGTTTATCATTCATCAGCTCCTGCCCACACTGGCCCCGACGCTGGGACATCAGCAGGATCAGGTTTATTGATGTTATTTGCATTTTTCCAGCTCATTCAACAAGAAGCGCTTCACCAGGTAAGACCGCAGGTGTGAAGCTCCATCTTTCTGTACGTATCTGTTCAGCTGATCCTTCATATTTTCATCCTACATCTAAGATCAGATGCAGCTGTTTACTGAGAAGATTTTTATCAAGTCGTGTATTTTTTGTCCATAATAACTGAACAAAACGTATTTAGTGTCTCTTTACAGTGGAGAAAAGTTTAGTTCCTCTTATTTCTTGTATTGCTCCTCTGTATTTTAACCCCACAGAGCTGGGAGTGTTTGGTGTTACCATGGCAACTGCCCTTGTCTTCCTCCTCCTCTACTTCCTCTTCCTCTCAGGTAAGAATTGACTCATAAGCTTTTAAAGCTTACTGGCTGTGAATGTCATAAATGTGTGTTCAGGGTCTTTATGTGTCGCTAGTCTGAAGAAACAGGAGAAACTTCTTCACTGCTGGAAAGTTTGCTGACGAGATTCTGAGCCGTTGTCAACTTTTACACACGGCTGGGGAAGTGACTCCTCCTGTAATGTGAGCCTTATGGCCCCTAACATGACTTGTGGATGGACATTATGAATCATAGTGGCTGGTTATTGTTCCACCCTTATCCAGGTGTGTGAGTTTATTAGTTATGGGTTTAAGAGTTTATACAGTAATTATAGTGCGTCAGTGGTGAAGAGGTGTGGTCAGGAATCAGTGGCGCTGCGGCTCAGTTAGTCTTTACTGCCAAAAACAAAGTAAATGCTTGGTGGTCAGTACAGAACTGATGAAGCTAGAGGAAGCTCGTGGGGGTCTCAAAGCCCACCAGACTGCTGTTGATGGTAAACGTTAAACAAATCAGTCTAATGCGGCACTATGACACATATGAGAACTAACATGTATGCAAATGAGTTGCGCGCACACACACACACACACACACACACACACACACACACGGGACCATTAACACCACATTACAATGATCCTTCATATTGACGGCAAGTCTAGGATCTAAAAGTCAAGGTGAACCTAAAATCTGGACATTCTGGTGCCTAAAAGGAGAACTTCACTTTTATCTGTATTGAATTGAAGAAAGTTCTAGTTCAAGAGCTTAAGATCATAAATGCACGCTGTCCAAACCTGTGCTGGGGGGTTGGGGGGTGATGGATTGACGCACTGGGGGTTGGATTTACATTTATGATGGATGATGGATTTACATTTACAGCATTTAGCAGACGCTCTTATCCAGAGAGACTTACAAGAAGAGCTTTGTCTATCTAGAGAAAGTATCTTTGATAGTTAACAATAACATAGAGAAGAGACCGTCCTGAGCTCAGATACTGCGAGAAACAAAAAGGGTGAGATTGGCTCTAAGAAATCAAACAATGCCAGGAACACCAGAAGATGCAGGACGGAGAAGGAGAATGTTGTGATTTAAAGATTAACTTAGACCAACGAGGAGAAGAGATCCAGCATCTGCAGGAAACAGGAGGTCAGGAGGTCAGTTTCAGTAGAGTGATGTGTGTATAGGCCACATTAAAAAGCCTCGTGGAAATTATTTCACTGAAGAGATCTTGAGCTTCAGTCCAGCTGACAGAATGAAGATCTAGACGTGGATCGGTTCTGGGGTCTGTGGTGAAACCGACAAACTGCTGTTGGCACTAAAGACAGAAGTTGATCTCCATTCAGCTTAACTCAGTTCACATGACATGATCAGTTGATATTTTCAGTGAAAATAAACGAACATTTCAGAATAAGTGTTAAATTTGGCATTTTTAGAGAACATTTTAGATTTATTCTCTTAATAATAACTTTTTAACTTGCTGAGGAAAAAAAATAAAACAGAACAATATAGAAGGTACCAGAACCTTTGCACAGGCTACATTCTTTTCCAATTAGTCAATTTCAGTAAATAAACAGCATTTGTGCATTTAAATATTCAGAAGTGTGTCTCTGAAGTGTGGCAGCTAATTTACATTTAGATAATCAACAAAACATTGTTTGAACCAGAGCTAAGCTTTGACATATGACTGTATAAACAGCATTGGATGAAAGTCAGAGTCCAACTTTAGTTATGGATTTTTCAATGTCAGGAAAAAACAGGAGACAAACCTCGAGAAAATCTCTCCAACATGAAATGCAGCAGTATTTAATTTATCCAAAGCACTGTCACATCAACTTTTCCATCGTTCCAGTCTTAAAACCAAGCAGTTACAGCTGTGTCTCCAAATAAAAGCTTCCCAAAGCTGACATCATCAAACAGACCCTAACATTCATACCAGCAGCTTCCCAAACTCACCTCAGCTGCCGTCAGAGTTCCTCCTCATGTGTATCTAAAATGGCTAAACGAGAAACGTCGGAGTAGATCAGACATCAGATAATCTCCTAATAACAACTAATAATAGCAACAACAACGGCTCAAGACCTGGTAGCCCCCAAAACTGCCCCCATCAGACAAACAGAACTGAAAGCTTTGATCTCTGAGAGAGAGGAGAACATCAAGCTGCTTCAGGTCTGAAAACATCCACAGGTGTTTCTGTCCATCCTTCCACTGTGAGAAGACCACTCAGCGCTGTGGGTCTGAAAGGACGTGTAGCTGATCAAGAAGAACCTCACTGAGAAAAGGAGACGGACACAAAGAGAAATATGTTTGAACACTGAAGCTGTGAGATGTGGAGTGAAGTTATATGAATTGATGAGTCTAAATTTGTGATTATTATGACTTGGATTAATTAAATAAATGAAAGGGGGCTCAGACTTTTGCACAAACTATGAACACAGTAACTGCAGTAAACATGTTGTACGCACAACTAAGCTAATGAATAAACAGCTGCTACTCATAACCCTGCTCCACAAAACACTTTGCATTTATGCTTTAAGATTTTCTTGTTTATTTTATTTTTTCTTGATTTTGTTTACATTTTTTGACTTTCACTCAAGTATATTTTTGGCTCCGTTCTTCTGCTTTTAACCCAAACGTTCCCTTTACACCAGTTTCTCTGAACTTTTACACCCTGATTGTTATTAATCACACAGTTATGTGTTCACTGAGTTTCTGAGCTTTAGATCTTTCCAGCTGTTCTAAGTCAGTGCAGCCTTCAGCACAGTCTGCACACCGACCTGTAACAGCTGTTCACTCACAATAAACACACCTGAACACGCCCATCAACACTGTTCTGACCCTAAAACTGAAGAGGAAAACATCACAGTGATTTCTCTGCTCTAACAGTCCAGCATCTCACAGCTCTGGAGCTGTAAAATCTCTCACTCTGTCCAGTTAAAACATCCTGGATTACATACATTGACATCCGTTATTTCTGTTCTACAGTAACTACAGAACTTTCTACAGGTTTCTCTCCTGCAGATCAAAGTCATCTCAGAACTTTCCACGTCATTATGAAGGGCATGAATCAGTCTGAGGCTTGAGCAGCTTGTAGAGCAAACTACACTGACCTGGTCACTGTGTACAGTGATGAAGACAACACTGCACTGACTAACCTGACTAACCTGACCAGTAGCTGGATGTTCTGGATTGGTCTGAACCGCAATCAGTTCAGTGTTAAATGGTCTAATGGAGATGACGTCACATTCAATAATCTGACCGGGGTCTGTGGGTCAGGGTCCTGCTGTGCTGCTATGAAGGCTGATGGATCATGGGAAAGTCTTCAGTGCACAGAGAAAAGAAACTTCATGTGTTATAAAGGAGGTAATTACTGATTATTAACTCTATAGATTTAAACTAAGGGAAGGAAAGTCGTCAGATCAGTTAACAGTGAATTAGATGTGAAACATTAAAGGCAGTAATATAACATGTCGCATCATCATATTCAGTTGTATTATTCTCTGATTAAATTACAGTAAAAACAGAACTACATTATGTCACTTCCCATGATGCAATGCTGGCACTGTGCCCTGGTTTTCTAGCTCAATGTATTTTAATCTTCACAGTTTTAAGACTCACTAAAATGTTCTATTATAATATAGTTTTCCTATCTGCTCTGATTTCATGCTCACAAAATCACTGTTTCACAAAAGTTCCAGCTTTAAATGATTTTTCATCCGTTGTCAAAAGTTTTCCTTTGTGGTGAAATGATTGGCGGTTCAAAATGTTTTGAATGTGTCCAGCAGATGGCGCAGTTCTGTACTTCCCTCCCCAAATCAGTTCAGCATCATATATTAATATCAGCTTTAACTGCCTGGATGATCAGTAAAGGGAATCCATCTGTAGCAGAATTAATACTGACTTTTTACCAGAATGAATACCAATACATTCAGATATAATCTACACATTTACAGACTGTCAGATCCGTAATTACTGACTCTGTTGGTAAAGACGGTAAAAGATGGTCAGAAATTGTGTTTAAAGTTATTACACTAACAGGTGGATTCCTCTCATATCTTTATTAACAGGTTTTTGTGACCTGTTTTATCTATTTTCCTAAAAGACGTCAATAATTATGGAGCTGACTGGATTTGTTTGTAATGGAGGTTGTTGCTCTATTTAAATCACCAGTTCATTAAAGAGCCACGAGGGTCAGCTCTTTTGTACATTTCCCCCAAAATATCACAGGATGATCTGAAGGTCAATAAGTTCTCTTCCCTCCACAGATACTGACCTCACCCTCAATTATCATTTAGACTCTGGGAATATGAGCTGGTATGAAGCTCAAAGTTACTGCAGGAAGAGCTACACTGACCTGGTCAGCATCAGAGTCCAAAACCAGAATGAAGCAGTGAAGGTAGGAGGGCTGACCAGCAGCACGTCCTTCTGGATCGGCCTGCTGCGTGATGACTGGGAGTGGACTGATGGAGGACGCTCTGCCTACAGGAACTGGGTGACTGGTCATCCTCCATCATCATCAGACTGTGTCGTACTGAGAAGAGGGAAATGGTCTTCAGCGCTGTGCAATAATGCTCAGCCTGCTCTGTGCTCCAACAGTAAGTCATGACTTTATAAACTCTCTGATCCTCCTAGAGTTCAGGATCATCAACAGGCAGTGATGAGTCACACTGCAGTATGTGGGATGAGGAAAAGCAGCAAATGGAGAAAATCAAAACTCAAAGCTCATCCAAACCATTCCTGTCAGTTAATTTGTCACTTATACATAAATATTTAACATAATAACAAGAACAATTATTATTATTATTAATAATAATAAACCATGTATTTAATACTCACTTAAAATATACCCAAAGATGGAATAGATAATCTATGCAAGAGTGAAAAAATGTAAATTACTCATAATTAATTTTGCTGTCAATATAATACAATTGTAATGATCAGGACCCCCTGAGTTTGTTTAACCCACCAGAAGCTGAAAGAGAAAGTGTCCAGTCATAAACGTGTGAAACAGGAGTAAAAACACTAAATATTGTTTTAATAACATCAAACAAATCTTTAATTCTTATTAATATTACTGAATTCTCTGACTGTCCTGGTAGAATCAGCCTTTAATAAAGTCTCAGAGACTCTTTCTCTGACACTCCTTCATGTTTAGATGGTCAGGACGGGGTCTTAAATTGACTGCCTCCAAACGAGCCACACTGTCCTTCCTCCTCTCTTACTGTCTGAGCCTGAGTGACCTTAGACAGCCAGAAACTCAACACTGCAGTCCAGGGCGCAGGAGATGGGGTCCTGAGGGGCCTGCAGTGCCCCCTGATCTCAGGACTGTAAGTGTGTAAATGAATTCCAGTAATAAGTAATAAGCAGTTCTGAACTGTATAATAACATAATAATAAAGTTCATCAGCCGTTATTTCTCCACTCTGCGCTGCTTCCAGTGTTGAACCTCAGCTTGGTTACCGCGTCACATACCAACAGTCTGATTGGTCGCCACTCAGTAAATCTGCATGAAGTTCATCCAGAACCAGAGCAGAGTGATAATGTGCATCAGCGCATTAACGTGTCAGTTTTGTTTATATGTTGTCTCTCTTCCCTCTTATACAAACTCCCTGATTCTCCCAGCAGGAATGTGAATATGAAGCTCTTGTCTTGCTCTAAAGCTTCATTTTCCGTTTGTGTTGTGTGTTTGTCAGCACTGATCCATGTCAGTGCTGAGCAGATGGACTGGGAGAGCGCTCTGGATTACTGTCAGAGAGAGAACAGGAGGGCTATTCTGCGCATCGAATCTGATCTGGACCAGAAAGAGGTGAAGTTTGAGCTCAGGAGGAGGCGTGTCTCTGGGAATCTGTGGGTGGGGCTTGGACAGAGTCAACTCTCTGAGCTGTTGAAGTCGTCCAGTAGGCTGTCTTTGGGACCGTGGACCAAGAGAAACGAGAGACAGGCAGAGCCAGCACCCCTCAGCCGTGCTGGGACCGACACTGTGGAGACAACATTCAGGACGAAGACGGACGTTTCAGCTCTTAGAGCTGTTTGTGAGCTTAAACAACCGTAAAAGACCAATTTCTCAACCCTAGAAGAGACCAGTTCACTGTTTTCTAGCTCGGACTCTGCTCCAGTCAACATGCGCTTCACTAGTTTAATTCCGTCTATAAAGCAGATGAAATAATTAGTGATAATCAGTTACATACTTTTTAAAAGACTTTAGCTTCTCTTTGTTTATAATGTACATTGTAGTGAAATGATATTTCTACATTTTATTACTCTAATAACAGAGCTGATAACCATTTAACATTATACTTTAATGTAGCTGTTTAATTTCTGCTTAATTATTAATATTTTATTTATTCATTTTTTATTACTATTTTTATTATCATCATTATTATTCCATGTCTTGTGTGACCTGTTTAACTTCATTTCTTAGCATTTTATTTGGTAACCTGATGAATTTAAGATCAGCTTGTTTTCTATGGGAAGCAGTTTAATGACTAATATTGCTTGTAGAATTAAGGGAATGACATCATATTAATAAACTTGAGTTCATTAAAAATCCTTCCTGATGTTTTTACACTATTATGGTCGCTGATTTTTTCAGTTCCGATTTCAGTCGTGAATTTGTTTATTCTCAGAAACTGCTGGACAAACTGGGAATTTCCTGGGAGCAACCTTGTCCTTTTAGAAAATACTGGAAACAGTCCAAACGACACACAGGGATAAATACTGGATCATAATGAGATTCCGTGTCAAGAGTCTGTAGATTAGGGTTTTCCAAGGTCATTTCAAAGTTCAGAGGTCAACTGCAGCATTTAGCGTCCACTGCAGATTAATTCTCTTCTGGTGGAGGTGAACAGGACAGTGGGGTCTCAGCTGGTGGAGGTGAACAGGACAGTGGGGTCTCAGCAGGTGGAGGTGAACAGGACAGTGGAGTCTCAGCTGGTGGAGGTGAACAGGACAGAGGGGTCTAAGCTGGTGGAGGTGAACAGGACAGTTGGGGTCTCAGCTGGTGGAGGTGAACAGGACAGTGGAGTCTCAGCTGGTGGAGGTGAACAGGACAGTGGGGTCTCAGCTGGTGGAGGTGAACAGAACAGTGGGGTCTCAGCTGGTGGAGGTGAACTGGACAGCGGGGTCTCAGCGGGTTTGTTTCCTCATGCAGACCTGGATGATCTTTTCTGGATTTACTGATTATATTTAAACGTGTAATTAAACTATAAAGGTAAATCTACCCTTTGACCTCCCAGGTATGATTAGATCTGTGGTTCTAGTGACTGAACCACCTGTTTAGCTCATTGGGTCAAGGAAACGCACAAGACATCACACCACGCCAAGGTGCAGTCTCTTTGTGATGGTGAACACGAGTGTGTGTGTGTACCGTTACATATTTTGTAGGAAATAAATCTTTTATGCACGTCACTGATGAAGCTTGTGCGCCATCCTGTGGTCAAACCGTGAACTGGCCAGTACAAGAAAGACCCTCAGACTCGTTACTGCAGATGCTGATCTACTGTATGGAATTATGTTTTTTAGTTGTAATAATTACTAAAATTATTCTCATTTTATTCACATTTTATTTCCAGAGCCCCACAAACCCAGTAATTCAGGAAGTCACTCAGTAACACGACGTTTCCACACGTTACCAAAGTCTCTCTTACTCCGCTGCTTGCAGGTTCACATTTTTTTGTGGCGACTGGTCTTTGTGCTCCGTGTTTTCTCTGATCAGCACATTAATAACTAAACTACATGTTCGGTGCTGCTTTTATTCAGCCCCTCGTGTCACTGGAGCGCGGCTTGATCTTAGTTAGTAGTTCTGGGTAAAAACTGAGCAGAACGCTTTTCACACACACACACACACGGTGATCTTCCCGCTTAACTCTTACTCCACTAACGCAGCGCTACACATTCACTATGTACGTGATGTTCGTATCGCTGGTCAGACACTCACACTGCACGCCTGCACTGCGCCCATTCCCCCCTCACTCTCAGCCATGTAACTACAGTTCAGCTACTGCATCGATCACCTGCAGGTACCGTCTGGGAGGTTTTAGACGTTGTGCAGAGCGAAAGAAAACCAAGCTCCTTCAGTGGAAAATGTGGGGGGCTCTTAAAAGAGCCGTTTTTGAGCGGGGAAAACGGGACACGAAGGTAAAACGGCGCGTTCACTTCTTCTTGGGGGAGGCCTTTTTCGCCGCCTTGGGCTTGGCAGCTTTGGGTTTGACCGCCTTCGCTTTCTTCGGGCTCTTGGCCGCCTTCTTCGGTGCCGCGGGCTTCTTAGGTTTCTTGGGAGACTTGGCGACTTTCTTGGCGGCCGCCGGCTTCTTGGCTTTCTTCGGCGATTTCTTAGCGGCCGCGGGCTTCTTCACTGCTACCTTCTTGGGCTTCTTAGCAGCGGCGGGCTTTTTGGCGGCCGCCTTCTTGGCTTTCTTTGCCGGCTTCTTCTTGGGCTCGACTTGTTTCTTGTTAAGCTTGAAGGAACCCGAGGCGCCGGTGCCTTTGGTCTGCACCAGAGTGCCCTTCGTCACGAGGCTCTTAACGGCGATCTTGACGCGGGAGTTGTTCTTGTCCACGTCGTAGCCGCCGGCAGCCAGAGCTTTCTTGAGGGCGGCGAGAGACACGCCGCTCCTCTCCTTAGACTGCGAAACAGCCTTGACGATGAGCTCGCCGACGCTGGGGCCGGCTTTCTTGGGCGGAGCGGCGCGCTTCTTCTTGGGAGCTTTGGCCGGCGCGGCGGCGGCTGGAGCGGGAGCGGCTTCTGCCATCGTTCTGCTTTTGCTGCGAGGGGAGCGAGAATGAGCGGAGCTGCGCTGTTCAGAGGAACCTCCCTCTCAGGCGACGGGCCGCCCCTTAAAAGCCACACGAGAACGGTGTAGACTCAACCCGGCGGGCGCTGTGCAGCCATGCCTCAGCGACGCGCTCGCACTTGTGTTTTCTCGTGATATTTATCGGGTGAAATAAGAGCGAATGCGCCGATTGTCGAGCGCCCAACCTCTCAGACCTCTAGAAGAGGCTCTGTCGTGTGTCCTGAGTCCGGGAATGAGCGCGCAGCGACGCCTCGTTTCGCACGGAGCGCTCAAGAAAGTGCCGCGCGGTCGCCGCTTCGAACGAGATGCGGCGCTTTTAACGCGATAATCGGTGGAAAATGGTAGCAAACGGCGACGTGAGCCTTCAGACAGCTCGACGACTCATTCGCGGAGAGCCTCGGCGACGGCGCGGGAGAACAACGTGCGGTCAAGCGCCCCGTTTATTATGGGTAAAACGAGCTTTCTTGGAGCGAGTAAAGCACACGCGTAAGCAAACGGGCGCCGTGGGCAGAGCTCCTCTCTGCTGCTGTGCCGGTGTATAAAGCGCTATATATAAACTTTGACTTGACCAGTGGTAAATAAACCCCAAGCTCCATCTCACCCTAATTAACTTTATTCTAATTTCTCCATCACCCTAGTGGGAAGTAACCATAAACTTCTTATAAACTTACTAGAAATAAACCTCACTCTTCTCTGACTCTAACTTCACCATAAGCATGAGCTCTGGCCCAAAAAACTCCTGTGGCTCGCTCCAACTACATAATAGTCCCATGTCTTAGCTTCTGTCATGCTTTTGATTACTTTGACCTCAGCAACAATCAAAGTTCTTGACCTAAATATATTTTCACTTCACCATAAACCTAAAGCCTCGCTCTAAATCTGCTGTGGCTTTAACTGCATGATGAGCCTGAGGCCTGGCTGTAAGTCTGATTTGGCCTACTCTACGACATGGGCTCAAAGCTGAGCTCTGCACCTGATTTTAATTCTCTCATTTTATCAGAAGTCTAATGATACATCTCAGTTCACTCTTACTCCATCACAAGCCTGATGCCCTGCCATAAGCTTACTTTGACGTTCTTTAACTGGAGCTACTGTTACTCATCTAACTTTACTATAAGACCAGGGCCTAAAGCTGAGCTCTAAACCCACCATCAGTCCCTCTCTATACAGCGTAAGCCTGTAGCCTAGCAGGAAAGATCACATTGCTCACTGTCGCCTTTGGAAGTCAAAGGCCTTGCCCTACACGGACTTTCACGATCTCGGAGTTCAGGGCTATAGCAGCTGTTACTCTGACTACTGTATAAACCTGAGGCTGTCGGCACCCAGAGCTCCTTGTCCTCCGCTCCGAAGTCCCAGATGATGTGGAAAAACATTACTAATTAAATAAAGTTAAATCAAAGTTTTAGTTTTAATTTAATCTGTTTTCTAATTTAGAAACATCTCACCCAACTCAAGATGTTTTTTTTTTTTTTTATTAATTTTCTCTGCCTTGTTTTATCAGGTCTCCCTATCCTCCCTGTGTCCGTTGTTTGAAACACTTTCTTATTAAATTGGCTCAAAGACCGGTTCTTACCAACCCGTATCAGCTAGCCTTCCTATTCCCAGCTAACTTCTATTGTAAAAGCAGTGTTTCTCACTCTTTCTGACCTGCCAGGTGATTTTTCCTACCACAATGGCTCCTTTCATTCCCATACCCTGCTTTGAGTTTGGAGTTCACGCTATTCTATATATGGAAATATTGGGCCTGCTTTTCCGGTCTCTGTCTGCCTGCCTCAGTTAAATGCTTATAGGCCTGTCTGTCTCAGTTTTAGTGTTTATAACCGTTTTTAATATTTTCCAAGCTAATGATTGTTACAAAACTTTTATTAATTAGGGTTCGAGGACATATTCTTCAAAAACTCCAACAGGCCTATCCATAAGTATGTGAGCTTAATGGCACATCTTGCACCTACTTTTGCTTTATGTTCTTGCTTTAACCCACCTGTACTCCCTGACACCTTATCATCAGCCTAAGGCAGGGGTGTGCAGTCTTATTCACAAAAGGCCGGCGTGGCTGCAGGTTTTCACTCCAAACAAGCTGCAGCACAGCTGACTTCGCTTAATTATTTAGTTGGTCTCAGTCTTGGAGTGAAAACCTGCAGCCATACCAGCCCTTAGAGGATAAGACTGGACACCCTGGCGTAAGGGCTGCTTTCATTTCCTCTAACAGCTTTGTGCATATCTATATTCTTTAATGTAAATAATACTGTACTTTGCACTTCTGGTTAGATGCTGACTGCATTTCATTGGCTCTGCACCTGTAACTGCACAATGAGAAAGCTGGATCTACTCTAATCGGAGTCTGACGCCTGTCTCTGCATCACAGCCCTAAGACTTAGACTGCAACTGACTTTAACTAACTCCCATTTCATCAGACGTCTCTGGCCTGGCTGTAAACTCTGTATCCTCAGTCTAACTCACTCAAAGCCCCTTTACTTGGACTAAATACAGCAGAAGCCTGGGGCCTTGCTACACACCTGTTCATAGTTCCTGAGCATAAATCCTAAATCCAAACGTATCATTGCTTTAGTCCTAAAGGTCTTAATTCTGCTCTTCACACTCCACAGTATTCCAGCTATTCTCTGGCCCAGCACACCTGATCCAGTTGATAATCACTTACAAGGAAGTGTTTTTGAGGTGGAAAAAACAAATAAATGACAAATTTTAGCAATGAACAGTGATAAGACAACGCTTTAAGCTCACCAGCCTAAGAACTGGATTTACAGGATGTCAAATCACAGAACAGGTTTTACTGTATTTTATTATTGACTTATCTCTGGGGTCGTCTCAAATAAATTGTTTTTGCTGAGAAAATCAACAACAAAACCTTCAGCAACGCATCATGGAGGCTTGTGATCGCACAAAAAATAAAACCAAACTGTTACTATAGCCTTTTTTATTAATGCAGTTCGAGTTCTCTCCATCTCTCACACACAGTGAGAAAGCAAAAAAGAAGTTAAGCCATTTTTTCTCTAAAAAGGAGCTCATCAGGCTACATTTAAATATACCAAATAGCACGATCAATATGTGTGAGCGCTGGAGAAGTTGCGCAAATTGCGCGGGAAAACGCAAACTAACAATTTCAGACACACCCGCTAAAAAACCGCTTTCATTCTCAAACAGAGAAAAGCTCTTAAAGCGAAACCGTGGGTGGCTCTTAAAAGAGCCGTTGGGTTTGATGAAGTCCGGGTCACTTCTTACTTGGAGCTGGTGTACTTGGTGACGGCCTTGGTGCCCTCGGACACGGCGTGCTTGGCCAGCTCGCCCGGAAGAAGCAGGCGCACGGCGGTCTGGATCTCCCTGGACGTGATGGTGGAGCGTTTGTTATAATGAGCCAGACGGGACGACTCACCGGCGATGCGCTCGAAGATGTCGTTGACGAACGAGTTCATGATGCCCATCGCCTTGGACGAAATACCGGTGTCGGGGTGGACCTGCTTCAGCACCTTGTACACGTAGATGGCATAACTCTCCTTCCTGGACTTTCTGCGCTTCTTTCCTCCCTTGCCGGCCGTCTTGGTCACGGCTTTCTTAGATCCCTTCTTCGGGGCGGACTTGGCAGGCTCAGGCATGGCTCTCCTCTTCGAGTCAGACTGAAGAATGAGGAGGAGCGCCCGGCACCGGCTTATTTAAACTGCGATATTCAAATAGATCAAGCTCCGCCTTCACAGTGCTATCAAACGGTCATTGGACGATGATCAACGGCTCGCTTGGCGGACAACCCCCAGCTCTCCTTCACCCCACTCTCCTCCTCCTAGCTGAAGACTGTCTTTGTTCTCTTTCCCGCGCATTCCGATCTACTAGGTGTCCTGCACAGCACATTTGAACAAATTTATTCAAAATATTTATTTTGGTTATTGTTCACATTTTTAAACACCTTTGAGAGGTTTTGAGTTTTGCTAAAACATTTAATAATTGTGCATTTTGGATCTCAAACTGCTGTTGGACTTTTCTTTGACTAAAAATATAGTAACTGTAAAAGGTAGAAGTCGTGAAGCTGTGACGATGAACAATAACGGCTTTACTAACTAAACGACTCCAACAGCGTTTTGTGAGACCTACAGTAACTCACCACTCGAAATATACAATATTCCTCTTTCTCTCTGTTGCTCTGGTATTAAAGTAAGATCACTACTAATTTCCTCCCAACGTTGAAGTTCAACGGACAAAAAAAATCCGCTATTAAAGACACTAAAACAATCTAGCGCTTTTTCTACTAAACAGGTCATAAGGAACAGCTCTTCTGGTGGGAGTGTGGGGGGCTCTTAAAAGAGCCGTTGGGTTTATGGTTGTTCGAGTCAAGCGTTTAACCTCCGAAACCGTACAGGGTTCGTCCCTGACGCTTCAGGGCATAAACCACGTCCATGGCGGTGACGGTCTTCCTCTTGGCGTGCTCGGTGTAGGTGACAGCGTCCCTGATCACGTTCTCCAGAAATACCTTGAGCACGCCGCGAGTCTCTTCGTAGATCAGACCAGAGATACGCTTCACACCGCCACGACGAGCCAGACGGCGGATAGCCGGCTTGGTGATGCCCTGGATGTTATCGCGGAGCACTTTGCGGTGACGCTTAGCGCCTCCTTTACCGAGACCTTTACCGCCCTTTCTTTTTTTTTTTTTAAAGAAACTTTATTTTAGCAAAAAGTATAACAGTTTACAATTAACAAACAAACATCATCATTACATACAAAATATCAAAACAGTTACAGACTTTTTATATTTTAAAAGGTCAGAAAGTCCCATTTCTTACCTTCCTGTTTTTTTGTATCGATAGTCCTTCTTCTTTTCAGTTCCCGTATAATTTGACTAAAAACAACATCACTGGACACAAAAGCTTGATCAATCGTCATTCTCGTTCTTGTTTTCCACAGTTGACTTTTTACAATGCAAATGATTAGCCATAATAATTCCTTTTGTTGTTTTGGGAGAGAGTTTCCAAATAATCCATATGCTACGGTCTTCATATTCATTTGTATATTTATATTTAAGCTTTGTAATTTATTCCATGTTTCTTTATGTGGCAGATGGTGTTCTTGTTCACTTATTCTCATTTAATACTACTGGTATGGGTTAATATTGGGACGTCACTGTGACCCTATAAAAAGGAGGGCTTAGGGAGTCCTCTGCCCTGCTTGCCCCTCCCCCCCTCTTTTTGCCGGTGAATTTGACCTTCCGGTCGGTTTGGCCCGTGGGTTGCTGCGTGGTTTGACGTGGTGCAGTGAGGCACAACTGCAACAATTGGCATGTTTTATTCAAGTCAGGTAGGACCATGGGTGGTGTTCTCTCTTTTATTGGTGTGTGGGTTTGTAGTGTGTGAAGTAATGAGGTGATTTTGTATTTATTTGGTAGTGATTGCAGTGTTGGTGTGGTGCTGTGGTCCAAGGCCTCCATTTAGTTTTTACTTTGCCTCTTCATTGCTTTGTTGCCTTACATCTCCACTATTTTGCTGTTTCACGGCTTTACCTCAGGTAGGAATAGTCCATTTATTTATTATTAAGAATGTTTTAGCTAGTGTATTTACTCTTTAATTATTCCGCTAGAATTGTCCCGCAGCTGCTGCTCCTATTCTTTGATCGATGTCGCGCTTCATATCATTGTGGGCCGAGTAAATCTCGGGTAAGGGAGGTTAATGTCCCTCTGCTGCTCCTTCTTCTGTGGTGCTGCTGTTTTTCTTATGTTTTTGGTTTCGTTTTTTTTCTCCTCTGCTCCATATTTTGGGGAAGCGGTATATCTTTTTAAGGTGCTACTTGAAGACTAGTTGTTAATTTGCTATTCCCTTGGTTATTTATTTGTTTTTGGGTAGTTGTTTATTTACTTTTTTTTTTGTTTTTTTTTGCCCAGACGCAGGTTATCTCCTTTGGAGATTTCCGGTTTTTTTTGTGTTAAGGTTATTTATTTATTTTTTCTGACTCTTGTGTTGGGTTTTTTGTTTCTATTTTTCGAAATTCGTTAGATTATATTTTTGTTAATATTTTGGGCTTAGTTTAGTTAATTATTTCTTTATTTATCTGTGTATTTTTTTTTAGTTTAATTATTCTTTATTTTCTTTGAAGCGCAGGCCTTATTTTGGTTTGGCTTGTAGCTCTTATTTGTATCGTTTTTCCTACTGTTTAAGTTTATTTTTCTTATGTGAGTGGTTTATTTGCGTATGTTTTCAGTTTTGGGTTTGTTTATTTAGTTATTCTGTTTTCTTGTGACTCTAATTGGTTTTGTTTTTTTTTGTTTAGGAATCTCTCTATGCTTTTTCTTTTTCAATAAATTGCGGTGGTAGCTAACTTTCTAGTTTCCAGTCCCTAATATGGGATCATTTTCCATGCTTTTTTAGACAAGTGTTGATTTAATTTAACAGCTGCAGCTAAGTATTTTTATAGTTTTAGATAGCTATTGGAGTTTTTGAAATGAATGTTGACATGAAATAAAAGTATTTTCTGAACATAAAAAAAAAACTGACTTGTGGAAAACATGTCTCTGTCTTAGACCAGGGAACCTGAGTTTTTCTTGTGGCTAGAATTACTAATTATTTCCCGAGGTGAAATTCCTTGGGTGGCGTAGTCGATGATTAAAGGGTAATTTTATATAACCCTATTTTAGTGTGCATTATCCCTTTTGTAATGAACGTCACAATCTGGCGTAGTCGGCAGGATTTGTTGTGTTGACAGAGACTTGTGGTTCCATTTTTGTTGTTGTTGCTCTGTATTTTTATTAATATATTCTCTTCCTTTTCTTTTTTCTTTTGAGTATAGGTGGAGAAAAAGCAGCAGCACCACAGATAAGGATTTGAATATTTTGGTGGGTGGGGTTAGTTTTTCTTCTACCTCTGGTAATTTGGAGTAAGCACTTTGTTAGTTATGGCCGAGGAAATTCAACAGCTTCGGGAGCTTGTAGCACAGCTTCAGGCTGATAACCAGCGTCTCCTTCAGGAGAAGGGTGCCTTGGTGGCAGGTGTCAGCTTACCAGCTTCTCTAGTTAATGAGCCTTCTGCAGTTGCTAGCCCTGTTGCTACTGAACGACTGGTTGTCGTTCCTAGGGATAGGAAGTGCCCTATGTTTGCTGGTAAGTCCGGCATCAGCGTAATTGAATGGATAGAGGAAATACAGGCATGTATGCGGGCTCGACATCTGTCAGTTCTTGACCAAGCATATTTTATCTTTGATCATTTAGAGGGAGAAGCACGTAGAGAGATAAAGTATCGGAGTAGTGCAGAGCGAAGTGATCCCACCATAATATTTGATATTTTAAAAGAGCTGTATGGTTGTGCCTCATCTTATGTCACACTCCAGCAGGCCTTTTTCTCTAGACGGCAGCAGGAGGGCGAGACATTATTGGAGTTTTCCTTAGCTTTAATGGCTTTAATGGAGCAGGTTGAACAACAGGCACCTGCTGGCACCCTTGATGTCGGAGTATTGCTCCGAGACCAGTTTATTGAGCATGTGCTGGATGTCTCCCTTCGTCGGGAACTTAAACAGTTTGTTCGTCGGCACCCTGGTGCTACCTTGTTGGAGGTGCGAGGGGAGGCTATGCGCTGGGAGAGGGAGGGGTTGCCCGGGGGAACCAGGGGACGTAGTTTTTCTTTGCCGTCAGCTTACGGGGTGCAGTATGGTGTGCAGGGGATCTCTCCAACCCCAGTAGTAACCCCTCGAGCATCTGAGTTAGGGGAACTGAAGGAACTTCTGAAGCGGCAGCAAGGTCAGATTGATCAGCTGACTCAAGCCCTTACTTCCTTGCAGCAATCGTCCAGATTTAATCGACCCCCTTCTGGTCGTGTTGTATGTCATAGGTGCCAACAGCCTGGCCATTTGGCGAGGGAGTGTGAGGGGGAGCGTGTTAGCTCCCGTAGTAGTATTCCATCTGGCGCTCGTTTTAATAGGGCTAGACTTCCTTCTGCTGCACAGCAGGAAAACTAAAGCCCACTGAGTTGCGGAGCCAAAGCTCAGAGGGGGCATTTTCGGGCTCAAAGGCGGACAATGTGCACCGGTTGATGTCATTCTGTCCTAATATTACAGTTTTTATTGGGGGGATAGCTGTGACTTGCTTGGTGGATACTGGGTCCATGGTGTCCACCATAACAGAGTTTATTTTTGGAGCAGTTTCAGTCTTGGGGTCCTGATCGTCTTCAGTCTTGCCACTGGCTGCGTCTTCGAGCTGCCAATGGGCTTGATATCCCCTATATTGGCTATCTTGAGCTTGATGTAGTTTTGTGTGGTAAAGTTGTCCCTCAGTGTGGTATTTTGGTGGTTAAGGATCCACCTGGGGCATCTTCGTTAGCTCCTGGTATTTTGGGCATGAATGTTATCAGTCGCTGCTACCAGGAGTTGTTTGGGGTGCATGGTTCTTCTATGTTCAGTTTGCCTTCAGTGTCTCAGGCCCCAGGTCCAGTCTTGGATGCACTGCAACAATGTCATTCCTCTGTTTTTCAGAATTCCAGGAATCCTTCTGGCCAAGCCAGGGTCCGTGGTGCCCGTGCAATCCGTGTGCCAGGTGGTGGTATGAAGCTGGTGCCCAGTACTTGTCCAGAGCACTTCTCTGGTGAGGTGGTATTGCTGGAACCCCCTGAGTGTGGGTTACCAGCAGGGTTGCTGGTTTCCCCTTGTTTGCTGCCAGTGGTCAGAGGTACTGTTTATGTTCCTGTGGTCAATGTAGGCACCACAGAGATGCTGCTGCATCCCTGTGTTCAGTTAGGCTCTTTGAGTCTTGCCTATGTAATTAACCTTCCTTCTGGGGTTGAGGAACAGAGGTTTGCTACTGCAACTATGTCTTCACAGGCGGTTGCTAGTTCTGTACAGACACAACTTGAGTCGTTGGATTTGTCTATGCTGTCAGAGAAGGAACGAAGTGAGGTTGTGTCTCTGCTACAGAAGTTTCAGACAGTGTTTTCTGCTCATGAGAGTGACCTGGGTTGCACAAATCTCATCTCTCATGATATCCCTTTACTGGATGAGGTTCCAGTGTGACAGCGTTATCGGCGGGTTCCCCCATCAGAATATGAGGTAGTGAAAGCCCATATTAATCAGCTGCTTGAGGCTCAGATTATCCGGGAGAGCAGTAGCCCATATGCATCTCCCATTGTTCTGGTAAAGAAGAAGGATGGGAGTATGCGTATGTGCGTGGACTATCGCCAGCTGAATAGTAAAACTAGGAAGGATGCTTTCCCCCTGCCTCGTATTGAGGAGAGTCTGGATGCCTTGTCCGGATCTCGGTGGTTTTCTACTCTGGATTTGGCCAGTGGCTATAACCAGGTCCCGGTGACTGAGAGGGATAAACCCAAAACAGCTTTCTGCACTCCCTTTGGTCTGTTTGAGTGGAATCGTATGCCCTTTGGTCTCTGTAATGCCCCAAGCACGTTCCAACGGCTCATGCAGAGGATGTTTGGCGACCAACAGTGTCAGTCATTGCTTTTGTACCTCGATGATATTGTGGTATTTTCCTCATCCGTCTCAACATATTCAGCGTTTGGAGGTTGTTCTCGACCGACTCCAGAGGGAAGGATTAAAAGCTAAATTAG
This sequence comes from Pygocentrus nattereri, assembly GCF_015220715.1. NCBI lineage: Eukaryota > Metazoa > Chordata > Actinopteri > Characiformes > Serrasalmidae > Pygocentrus > Pygocentrus nattereri. The sequence continues at coordinate 27,261,210 of NC_051229.1, forward strand.
AGAAGTGTGCCTTCTTTCAGCAGGAGGTTAGTTATTTGGGGCATGTTATTTCTGCCAAGGGGGTTTCCACTGACCCTGCTAAGGTTGAGGCCGTGGCTCAGTGGCGGCGGCCTCAAACCGTGTCAGAGTTACGCTCTTTCCTGGGATTCGCCAGCTATTATCGGCGTTTTGTGGAGGGTTTTGCCCAGTTGGCTGGCCCTCTCCATAGATTGGTGGCAAAACTGGCTGGCACCAAGTCCAAGAAGGGGTCTGGTCAAACTGTGGGTGAGGCTTGGACGCCTGAGTGTGAGCAAAGCTTTGAGGCCTTGAGGGCAAAATTGGTTTCTGCCCCCGTGTTGGCTTATGCAGACTTTTCACGTCCCTTTATTTTGGAGGTGGATGCTAGTTACAGCGGTTTAGGGGCAGTCCTTTCCCAGGAACAGGATGGTCGCCTTAGGCCGGTGGCCTATGCCAGCCGTGGCCTTCGTCCTACAGAGCGCAACATGACTAATTATAGCTCCATGAAATTAGAATTTCTGGCTCTGAAGTGGGCCATGACCGAAAAATTTCGGGAGTATTTGTTGGGTCATCGCTGTGTTGTGTTTACGGATAACAACCCCTTGAGTTATCTTCAAACCGCAAAATTGGGGGCTATGGAGCACCGTTGGGCGGCTCAGCTCGCTGCTTTTAACTTTGAAATTAAGTATCGGTCAGGTCGGAGTAACCGGAATGCTGATGCTCTTTCGCGGCAGTATGCTCCGGGGTCTAATTGGACGGAGCAGATCTTGCCAGGCACTGTCATCCCGGCCTCTTTGCAGCAGGTATCAGGTTTGGATAGAGTGCCTGTCATCCAGTCCTTAGTTTCAGTGTTCCCTGGCTCCTCTCCATCAGACCTTTGCCAACTTCAAGGGGCAGATCCTGTATTGAGGGACCTCTGGCACTTCTGGAAGGAACAAAGGCAACCCACTCCAGAAGAGAGACGACAGCTTTCTCGGCCAGTGTTGGCCCTTTTGCGTCAGTGGGATCGTCTGGTCGAACAAGATGGGGTATTGTTCCGCCGGGTGTTCCGTCCTGAGGGAGGTGAGGAGAATTTGCAGCTTCTCCTGCCTGCAGCCCTCAAGGGGGATATTTTGACCTCCTTACACCAGGAGCATGGCCACCAGGGTGTAGAGCGGACCTCGGAATTGGTTAGGGAGCGCTGTTACTGGCCTGGAATGGCTTCAGATGTGAAGCAGTGGTGTCAAGAATGTGAGCGCTGCCAAGTGGCTAAGGATTCTGGGTCAGGACCACATAGTTTTATGGGGCATTTGTTGGCTTCTAAACCCAATGAAATTGTGGCGATAGATTTTACCATCTTAGAGCCGGCAGCAAATGGTCTGGAGAATGTGTTGGTACTTACTGATGTGTTCAGCAAGTACACCGTGGCAGTCCCTACTCGGGATCAGCGGGCCACTACAGTGGGGCAGGTTCTTTTAGCCGAATGGTTTTACAAATTCGGGATACCCAGTCGGATTCACTCTGACCAAGGTAAGAGTTTTGAGAACTCTGTAATCCAGCAGGTTTGTAGTTTATATGGAGTGGAGAAGTCCCGGACTACCCCATATCACCCTGCTGGGAATGGGCAGTGTGAGCGGTTCAATAGGACTCTTCACAATCTGTTGCGCACCCTCCCTGTCACAAGGAAGCGGGATTGGCCTTCTTGTTTACCTCAAGTTCTCTTTTGCTATAATACCACTCCTCACCAGGGTACGGGTGAATCACCCTTCTTTTTAATGTTTGGCAGGGAGGCTAGACTCCCAGTGGATTTTCTCCTCGGTCGAGTGTCGGAGCCTGTGTATGGAGATGTGCATGATTGGGTGTCAGAGCATCAGGCCCACCTTAAAGTTGCCTTTGAGGGTGCCCGGGACAGATTGTTGCAAGCAGCTGGACGTCGAAAGGAACGTTATGATCAGAGGGTGCGTGAGGCACCCCTGCAGGTTGGTCAGTTGGTGTACTTGAGGCATAATAGCTGGAGAGGTCGTCATAAAATTCAAGACATTTGGAGTTCTGTTGTCTATCGGGTGTTGAAGGCACCAGCTGGGGAGGGGGCTGTGTATACCATAGCATCGGTGGAACATCCGCAGCAGGTAAGACATGTACATAGAAGCATGCTAAAGGCCAGGGTACACTCAGTGCCCTTGCCTGCCCCATCGGGTGGGCCTTCACCCACTCCAGTGGTAGTGGAAGGCGATTCAGTCAGTGATGATGATGACTTGTGTGTGTGGGTTTCTAAGGCTCCTCCTTGTGCTGTCTCTGCAGTCCCGAGTGGGTCACCAATAGGCTCTGCACCAAACCTCAATGTGGAGATGGGGTTAGTTGGTGAAGATGTGGTTTCTGGACCAAGGTTGGACCAAGGGGTGACTAGCTCCCTCCCAGTCATGTCCTCTTCAAGGGAACAACCTTTTAGTTTGCTGGCTTCGCGGCGTACTACACGTACCACAGCTGGACAGCACCCTAATATTCACCACCTTCCTAGATCTGTGGGTCCACCGGGCACAGGGTCTAATAATTTAGTAAGAGTGGTGCCTAGTGAGGGGTCTACCCTCTTCAGGCCATGGAACTAACAGTTTAGCGGCTAATCGTCAGGCGCCGATTTAAAGAAATGGGGGCAGAATGTGGCAGATGGTGTTCTTGTTCACTTATTCTCATTTAATACTACTGGTATGGGTTAATATTGGGACGTCACTGTGACCCTATAAAAAGGAGGGCTTAGGGAGTCCTCTGCCCTGCTTGCCCCTCCCCCCCTCTTTTTGCCGGTGAATTTGACCTTCCGGTCGGTTTGGCCCGTGGGTTGCTGCGTGGTTTGACGTGGTGCAGTGAGGCACAACTGCAACAATTGGCATGTTTTATTCAAGTCAGGTAGGACCATGGGTGGTGTTCTCTCTTTTATTGGTGTGTGGGTTTGTAGTGTGTGAAGTAATGAGGTGATTTTGTATTTATTTGGTAGTGATTGCAGTGTTGGTGTGGTGCTGTGGTCCAAGGCCTCCATTTAGTTTTTACTCTGCCTCTTCATTGCTTTGTTGCCTTACATCTCCACTATTTTGCTGTTTCACGGCTTTACCTCAGGTAGGAATAGTCCATTTATTTATTATTAAGAATGTTTTAGCTAGTGTATTTACTCTTTAATTATTCCGCTAGAATTGTCCCGCAGCTGCTGCTCCTATTCTTTGATCGATGTCGCGCTTCATATCATTGATGTGGGCCGAGTAAATCTCGGGTAAGGGAGGTTAATGTCCCTCTGCTGCTCCTTCTTCTGTGGTGCTGCTGTTTTTCTTATGTTTTTGGTTTCGTTTTTTTCTCCTCTGCTCCATATTTTGGGGAAGCGGTATATCTTTTTAAGGTGCTACTTGAAGACTAGTTGTTAATTTGCTATTCCCTTGGTTATTTATTTGTTTTTGGGTAGTTGTTTATTTACTTTTTTTTTGTTTTTTTTTTTTTGCCCAGACGCGGGTTATCTCCTTTGGAGATTTCCGGTTTTTTTTGTGTTAAGGTTATTTATTTATTTTTTCTGACTCTTGTGTTGGGTTTTTTGTTTCTATTTTTCGAAATTCGTTAGATTATATTTTTGTTAATATTTTGGGCTTAGTTTAGTTAATTATTTCTTTATTTATCTGTGTATTTTTTTTTAGTTTAATTATTCTTTATTTTCTTTGAAGCGCAGGCCTTATTTTGGTTTGGCTTGTAGCTCTTATTTGTATCGTTTTTCCTACTGTTTAAGTTTATTTTTCTTATGTGAGTGGTTTATTTGCGTATGTTTTCAGTTTTGGGTTTGTTTATTTAGTTATTCTGTTTTCTTGTGACTCTAATTGGTTTTGTTTTTTTTTGTTTAGGAATCTCTCTATGCTTTTTCTTTTTCAATAAATTGCGGTGGTAGCTAACTTTCTAGTTTCCAGTCCCTAATATGGGATCATTTTCCATGCTTTTTTAGACAAGTGTTGATTTAATTTAACAGCTGCAGCTAAGTATTTTTATAGTTTTAGATAGCTATTGGAGTTTTTGAAATGAATGTTGACATGAAATAAAAGTATTTTCTGAACATAAAAAAAAAACTGACTTGTGGAAAACATGTCTCTGTCTTAGACAAAGGAACCTGAGTTTTTCTTGTGGCTAGAATTACTAATTATTTCCCGAGGTGAAATTCCTTGGGTGGCGTAGTCGATGATTAAAGGGTAATTTTATATAACCCTATTTTAGTGTGCATTATCCCTTTTGTAATGAACGTCACATTTAGATCTATAACAATCAAATAAAAAGTGTTCTAAAGTTTCTTCAGCGTCGCAGTTTGGCATGGGACATTTTATAGTCTTTACATAGCAGCTCCACCTGACTACAGTTCTTACGGGTAGTCTCCTAACAGAGATTAGCCACGATACATCTCTCAGATTTCCTGATAGAAGTTTATTGTTAATATTATTGCATGCGTCTTTATATTCATCTGGTTGTAAATCTTTGTAAATAATCATATTACCATAAATAGTTACATATTAGTTTATATATTTCTTTACTATGATCATTTATCCAGTTTATATTGAGATGTTTATGTTTTGCAATAAAATCTGAATACAGTAATGTAAAATATGGGAAATTGGATCTGTGGCCTCCTCTTTTTTCTTTCCAGTTTGTTAATTTTCCTACCCAGGCTGCTTGTCTGTGAATGCCCCCTGCAATAACTTTGCAGGCTGCAATTTTAGTTTTGATTGCTAGGTCTATTGCTCCTAGACCTCCGAACTCAGTGCTTTTAAATAAAATATTTCTTTTGGTCACTTCTCTTGTGGTGTTCCATATAAAATTACAACAGATTTTATTTAGTTTTTTGGTCCATTTATCTGTAGGAGGAAATATAGAAGCTAAGAACATTTATTTTAGATATTATATACGTTTTAGTAACATTTATTCGGGTTTGGTAGCTAAAATTATGATTTTTAAACTTACCTATTTCATCTTTTATTTCTTTTTCTTTTTGTTCCCAGTTAAAATCGACACATCCTTTATTATTCAAAAATATTCCTAAGACTTTCATATTTTCTTTTTACTTTCATCTCCAATCCATACACACTCTGATTTCTCTATATTTAATTGTGCTCCAGACACTTGTTCATATTCTTTAAAATGAGTTCTTATTATGTCAAGTTCAATTTGTGATTTAATAAATACAGTAACATCATCTGCGTACGCTGTTATAATGTTTTTATCTCCAATATTAACTCCTTTTAATCTCAAGTCTTGTTTTATTTTTAGAATCAAAGGGTTAATGGCTAAGATGTAAAGAGCTGCACTAAGAGGACATCCCTGTTTTACTCCTCTACAGATTTTAAACTGGTCTGTCAAACTCCCATTGACATTAACCTGCACCTTGGAGTCGGAGTATAAACATTTAATCATATTAATAAAATTTAAAGGGAAACCATACATTTCCAGAACTGCCCATAAATATTCTCTCGACACATAATCAAAAGCTTTTCTTTGATCCAGAGCTAAAACATAAAAGGACTGTTTGTTTTTATCACACACAAGTTCTCTTATAGTGCTCAAATTGTCCCACATCCGTCTTCCTTTAACGGAGCATGTCTGTTCTTCTGTGATGACGTCATCTATAACCTCATGTAGTCTGTTTATAATGATTTTAGCAAAGATTTTATAGTCCAAGTTCATCAGAGTCAGATGCCTCCAGTTATTAATGTCCCTTTTATCCCCTTTTTTATACAGCAGTGAGAGCACACCTTCATAAAAACTGTTGTACATAAAACCCTGTTCAACTCCCTCATTATACACCCGTGTTAATAAATTACTCAAATCACACATATTTTTACTATAAAATTCTGCTGGAAGGCCGTCTTTACCTGGACATCACAGAAGAACAGACATGCTCCGTTAAAGGAAGACGGATGTGGGACAATTTGAGCACTATAAGAGAACTTGTGTGTGATAAAAACAAACAGTCCTTTTATGTTTTAGCTCTGGATCAAAGAAAAGCTTTTGATTATGTGTCGAGAGAATATTTATGGGCAGTTCTGGAAATGTATGGTTTCCCTTTAAATTTTATTAATATGATTAAATGTTTATACTCCGACTCCAAGGTGCAGGTTAATGTCAATGGGAGTTTGACAGACCAGTTTAAAATCTGTAGAGGAGTAAAACAGGGATGTCCTCTTAGTGCAGCTCTTTACATCTTAGCCATTAACCCTTTGATTCTAAAAATAAAACAAGACTTGAGATTAAAAGGAGTTAATATTGGAGATAAAAACATAATTATAACAGCGTACGCAGATGATGTTACTGTATTTATTAAATCACAAATTGAACTTGACATAATAAGAACTCATTTTAAAGAATATGAACAAGTGTCTGGAGCACAATTAAATATAGAGAAATCAGAGTGTGTATGGATTGGAGATGAAAGTAAAAAGAAAATATGAAAGTCTTAGGAATATTTTTGAATAATAAAGGATGTGTCGATTTTAACTGGGAACAAAAAGAAAAAGAAATAAAAGATGAAATAGGTAAGTTTAAAAATCATAATTTTAGCTACCAAACCCGAATAAATGTTACTAAAACGTATATAATATCTAAAATAAATGTTCTTAGCTTCTATATTTCCTCCTACAGATAAATGGACCAAAAAACTAAATAAAATCTGTTGTAATTTTATATGGAACACCACAAGAGAAGTGACCAAAAGAAATATTTTATTTAAAAGCACTGAGTTCGGAGGTCTAGGAGCAATAGACCTAGCAATCAAAACTAAAATTGCAGCCTGCAAAGTTATTGCAGGGGGCATTCACAGACAAGCAGCCTGGGTAGGAAAATTAACAAACTGGAAAGAAAAAAGAGGAGGCCACAGATCCAATTTCCCATATTTTACATTACTGTA